>NW_005187749.1:344380-390983 GCF_000239375.1 Pundamilia nyererei | reverse complement strand
ACACACACACACACACACACACACACACACACAGGCCCCAACACATTCTGTATGCAAAACTACAAAAGTAAATCTCAGAACTGAGTTCAATATGAAATTTGACTTTTCTTGGTCAATACAATAAACGCAATTTCTACTTGGCCATTTATAAATTAACATTAAAATGTTTTTAAAACCCCTGTTGAAAAAAAGAGCTCTGACAGAGAATCATCTGGTGCGTTTTGATAACTTTGAAGTGAGTTTTCGCTTGATGACTGCGGACAGAAAAAAGCTTGGTGTGGAAATTTTATTTGCCCACGAGTCTGAAGGCTTTGGCTGTGCCGTCCTGAGGAGGTTTGAAGAGGGAGCACTGTATTACTTCACTGCTGCATCCAACTGCTGTGAATTAAACACCGTGGACGCCAAAGACGTCTCTCTCAGCTAATTAGAATAAGAACGCATTGATACCTGAAAGATGGTAAATGTTTGGCAACGTCATGCCATCTGCTCTGCGGGAATCATGGTTTTGTGTGTGTGCGTGTGTGGATTTGGTTGTGCATGTGTTTTATCTATATGTGTTTATAGGGATGTCTGGTGAAGCCTTATGTTCATCAAGGCTGCATGTACTTTTGTGTGTATTCATTTGTGTGTGTGCTGTTCGTTCATTCTCCCGTTCTAAGCAAGACACAACCGAGTCACCTGTCAAGCCTGGTGTGTCACAGAGAGGTGGGAAGCATGCCCAGACAAATCTACACACAGATACGCACGCACAAACACCCAAGTGCATTTATACACTTTCATTTACCGAATTCAGCAGCATTTGTTCTTGATCTTGCCCTCTAACAGTTGTGACAAAATCAGAAAAGTCCTCATCTTTCTATGCCTATGACGACATTTGGCCCATCCAAGTCCATAAATAGACACGTGCATGGAGTAGCACCCTGTGCTGCCTCTTCCACTCTGTGTCCCTGGCTAAATCAGCGTAGGTCTTGACCTTTAGAAATGCCAACTGTTCCGACACATCCCTCTAACTCCACATCTCTTTCCAACTCCACCTGTGAGGCTCCAACTCATCAACCCCCAGCCCACCTGTCAGCTCTGAGGGAGGCACCAATCAAACTCTCCTGCATCCCAGGGCTGAACCATCTGTCCTGTTCTGGAGGCTTGAGCCAGATAGTGTTTTCTGACCCTTGTCCTGATCCTGGGGTCTCAGGTAAAGGTTGACAGTAGGCCAAATCAGAGAACTAGATGATGAGAAAGTCTTTAAAGTCCCAGCTACTTGATGCCACCTCTGACGATGTACACAACATCTCGAGGGTGTTATATGTTACCAACAACACAGAGTCACGACTACTGTGTTCAAAGCCAGCAACTACTGCTGGGCTACATCCTACACTGTAGTACAGTACA
This sequence comes from Pundamilia nyererei, assembly GCF_000239375.1. Taxonomy (NCBI): domain Eukaryota; kingdom Metazoa; phylum Chordata; class Actinopteri; order Cichliformes; family Cichlidae; genus Pundamilia; species Pundamilia nyererei. The sequence goes on along the minus strand of NW_005187749.1, from coordinate 389,594 downwards.
AAAACAAGGGCAGGTGACAAAAGGAGGAGGCCCAAAGTCAGGAAGGAGGAAAAGGAAAACGAACAGGAAATATTGGGGAGGGTTGACTCTTTTTTTAAGCTGAGCAGAAAGGAGAAAAAAGGAGAGGGAAGAAGGTCAGGCTGACAAAGTGAAGGGTGAGAAGGGGGGGGGGGACTGGGGGAAGAGGGTTGCTTGTATGAACTCTTAAACCCAGTATGTCAGCCAAGACAGGAAAACCAATCTCCTTCATGGTTGAAAGAAAATACTGACCAATACTTTTGCCCCCTAGTCCCTTTAGCAGGATGGGGTGTCAGTTTTGCTAATTCTAGTCTATTTTGCTCCAATACAACCAAAAATATTTAGTGTATCAAAATGATGGCAAGGCTAGGTGTGTTTCTAAAAGCAGTGGTGAGACAGTATGAGAACACTGACTGTGGCACAGTGTGTCTTAGCATAATATATATTATATAAGATCAACATTCAATTTCCTGCACAAACCCAAGAAAAATAATAATAATCGTTAGTGCAGTGGCAAAGCAAATGTAATAAGATCACGATAAGATGACCTCAGTCACGGCACATTTCCTCTCTGGTCCTCTTTTATAAATTGTGTGGATGAAATGAAAAAGCACCACGCCAGTGAGCGATGACACGGAAAGACGACACCTTCCCCATGGAGCTTTAAAATGTATCTTTTGCCTTCATCATGACTTTGTTATTGTTAAACTGTTGTCAAAGGAATGTAAGATTCTGTAAGATTTCTCTGTCAGCTGGGGAAAAAATTCTTTGACATTTTGATGCTTGAAGCTGCGTGTCACGCTCACAAAATGTGGGTTGAAGTGAAAGCCACACACAAATGTAAATGACCTTTTATTTCACACCAAAGCTGAACAGAATTAACAAATAAATAGCTACATTTTATAAGTGATTTTAAAAACTTCTTCCTAAGGCACTGATATAAAAAAAAAAAAAAACTTTTTACTTTTATTTGCACATCAAAGAGTTCTTATATTTGCTACCAGTGACAATGTGTAGGCTTTTATACACCTATAAATATATATAAATACACACTCTCATACACGTGAGAGTGTGGGCAGTAACAGAGATGATAAAAAAACCCGTCTGTGGCAGGTCTTGAGTACATCACAATGAGATTTGGACTGTGGGTGGAGAGTATCTGAGGACTCCTGAGGTTGATATTGCCACAGTTACACTCCCCACTGGGAGGATGAGATGAGCTTAGAACACTAGCAACCCACCATGCTATCATGTAGATGTAGTGTGATGCACTTCTAGCATATGTCACTAGTGTATGTGGGTTTCTCTTGTCTGTGCTTACATATGACTTGGTTATGACACTAGTTGCATATTACACTGCTATTTAATTTCACGACGTGGAGGATCCACAGTGCAACTCGTCACCTATAAATTTTAAGTGCTCCTGCGAATAAACTGCATCAGAAAGTACATTTGTATAAAATGTAATCTCAGCTACATTTATTACATCCACCCATTATGTCATAAATAAGTAACATGACTTCCCAACACTTCTTTGTACCAAAAACAGCAAAGCAAAGGGTTTTGCATCAGCTATTGTGCACAACTAGTCAACTATCATCAGGAAAGACTGAAATATAATGCTCTTTTAAATATCTGTGAATTGTTTTTGCCTTTTTCACACTCTGCCTTCAGTTTCAGCTTTGCACAACTCTGTGATCAAAGAAGAGGACTGAAGCAAGCAACCTGACTGCTTCCACGCACGATCAGACACTTGGCATTGATGGTAGGGAGGTGGAGTCAGATGCTGAAGTCAGTCTAACTAAATCTCCACAACGACTTTGTCTTTGGGTTGAAGGTCTCTGCATCTTACTCTGTTTCACCCACGCATGACGCACTTGTGTCGAGATTCACTTATCCTCATCTCCTTGTTCTCTTTCTTCAGCCATCTATCTCTATTCTATTCTCTCTGCTTGATTGAATTCGGGAGAGGCTCTTTGCTGAAAACCCACCAGCTGAGACAGAAGCAGAGAGACAATCCTCGCTGTATGAGACACACGAGCATACGCAAGGAAAAGCTCTAACCTGGGACAAGAAAACAGACACAAACCTACAAACAGGCAAAAGCAAATGCACACATGAGGGCTTCAAACACACAGCAAAGGATTTAGAGGGTGTCTTAAAGATTTGTATTCCTCCTTCAATAAGCAGCGCTTCCCATAAAAGCTCTCTGACAGCAGGTTATCGTGCAAATGTTCAGGCTGTTTTGACGGCACCTTTTGAAGTAAATAAACTCACGTTGGCAGCCAGCTGAGATGTCAGAGTCGCCACCTTCTCCTGAGAGGCGTCCAGCTCCCGACGCAGCTTTCTGATTTGCTGGTTGGGAAGGAAAAACGAAATGTGAACATTCGGTTAATGCGCCTAAAAACCATAAAGAAAGTAAGACTGATTGTGATGTAAACACGATGTGAATTTGCAACTCCCATGGTGATAACTCTGATGTAAAAAGAAAACTGTGCAGGCACATGGGAAACTGTTTAAAAAGACACTGGGGTGAAGTGTGAACATAAAGTGTGGGGGATTACCGTGGAATTTTGGACTGTTTGGCCCTTGATTGAAAAGAAAAGAGTAAAAATTAACGCTATGTTGCATGCCTCCATCAAATAGCAAGTCCTGATGTGGCTGGAGAGACAGAGGTTATCAACAAGCCACAGCAATGTTCCTTTTCATGGTTTGCGCAGCAAAGCGAGGAAATGGAGACATTTATGCCTGAGATGGTTCAAAAAGTTTTTGCAAATACCTGAAATTCATACTTCTATAATTCACAACAGCAAGACGTCTCAGTTTAGCAAGGTGGACAGCTCAGTGCAAGAATGCAAGAACAGTTTTCTGGATTATCATATGATAAGATTAGCTGTATATTTTTATTCAGTCACTCAAAAATATAATGTCCTTTTTAATATTTGTTTTGAATTCTAAATGTGTTTAGATTTACTGCACAGTCACTGTAGTCCACAACTGTTAGTTTGCACAGAGTGAGCTGTCCCGGAATACTAAACTCCACTTATCTGGCAGGGTTAAAACAAACACTGCAGTGTATTTGCGATCACTGTTTGACCCAAAGTTACGCTTAAAGCACATGTAGAGACAAAAGGGATGAAAGTCAAACCATAAAACTGGAAAATCAAAGTAGAATCAGTGATAAATTGAATAGGCTTTTTGAACAAGAGCCAAAGGTCAGGGCATGGATCCCATTACAGAGTAAGTGTTTGTAATGAGTTAACAATAAGCTATGCAGAATAGTAAGGATGTGTAGATATTTATGATCTAGATGAAATCAATGCATGATTAGATAAAGCAATGCAACATAGAGCTAAAATAATTGATTGCAGAATTTACTTTTATTTATTCACAAAACACTCTTTTGTTTAGTTCAGAAATCAAATAGATATCACTGTTTGTGCTTTGATTGACATGCACAGATTGTCTCTGAATACAGACGCTGTGCAGCACAAAGACATTCAGACACAGAAATCAGCCAACAGGGACATGCACGTGACATCTTAGACTAAATCCCACACAAAATCAAATCAAATGGGTCAAAAGTAACCTTTAGGGATGCACAGCAAGACTCAAGGCACTCGAACCTTCACCCACACCACAGAGCTGCTCAGTGACTGTACCGAGCAGTTTCAAGGCATCGGTGGCTCTAACTATAAGCCTGTTTAGCTGAAAGCTGATAAGGAGAAGCATACATGCAAACAGAAAGATGGACACAATGTTAGCCGCCCTTACCTCTGAGTGAGCTTTTTCCTCTGTCTGTAAGAATCAAGCAAACACAGTTTAGAAACATTTGATCGCTGCTCTGGGGAGATGTGTTCCATCAGTAAAAGCACCAAAAGCAAAGAAAAGGGTAATTTTAATTAAAAGTAGATTAAAATGACAGAAAATGTAAAAAATTAAAGAGGAAATGGTTTATGTACAGAATGACTCAACCTGATGGAAAACTTTGTAAACAAAACCATCTCCATCGTTCATCTGAACGTTTACTTTGCAAATTGCTAGCGCAGTCTGAAACGGGCAGACGTGTGTGGTAATCGATTCCTCTTGCTACAACTAATCCCCCACCTCACTGAATCCGAGAGTCGAGCACTGCATGTGCTATTACTGCAGAATCTAAATTGTCAAGAATTTGTTACTTCAGACAAATGCTGTCACAGAAACTTGCTTTTGTCTTCTACAAAAATAGAGGGGAAAAGGGAAAGACTGAATGCTACGTAACATCACTGATAGGAGAGGACGGAAAAGATGTTCACCCTTCAAATTAAAAAATAAAGATGATTTCAGTTTTATTTTATTTTTGTATGCAAACATATGAAGTTTGGAGCTCAACAGAAAAAATGTTTGAAACAGTCTGAAGATCAATCTTGTTTCAAATACTGGCAGCTAGGGATGGGTATCGTTTAGGTTTTATCCAATACCGGTGACAAACTAGTACTTTTGAAACGGTGCTGAACCGTTGAACACAAACTTTGTCCAAAAACCTCTTATGTTTTGCTGTTTTTGTGTAAAAAGTTAACAATGTTAGGCTTTTCTGCAGCTATAGGGCATATATGGTATCACTCTTGGCTGGAAGCAGTGCTTAAACAATGGAAAAAACAAACTTTGTCCAAAAGCCTCTCATGTTTAACTGTTTTCCACTTTTTCTTTGGTCATTTTAGCCTTTTTGGCCTACTCAACGTAAATTACACACGAACAACATCAAGCTTCACACACAGAGAAGAACGGCTGCTGCTGCCATCATCATCCGTCATCATTTCTGCTACACTGGCAGGGCTAGGGGCCAGGACTCTACTCTTCTGGTTCTTGGGGGACGTTGCTAACTCCGGGTCCGATAACAGGCACCACACCCGCAGTAGATGTGCTCGGTGTGAGCTCTTGCAGCCAAAGCTATCAAATACGGTGCATTTCTCGGCTTTTAAAAACCCGCTATGTGTTACCAGGTGTTTCATCGGATTTGATGCTTTAGGGTGATACTGTGCAAAGGAGGTTATCCTTTGCACAGTATCACCTTAAAGCACTTGTTGCAGGCTGCTGAGTTTGCTGTGGAGTACAGCCAGACTTTTGCCCGCTTCGCCTTGGGCATTTTTAATCTGTAGCTCTGCTCTAAAAGATCGTACGTACCTGGGCCCGCCTACTATCCTTGAAAACGTAAAATGATTGGCTAGAATCCAAAGTGTATGACATCTCAGGAAAACAAAAGCACCGAAATAAAGCACCAAAATGTGCGCTGCTTTTCGGTCTGGTTACTACCGTTTATGTCAGAACGATACCGGTACCCATCCCTACTGGCAGCTGCCAGTGTTACCCCTCAGCCTGCATGTAGATGCACCTATGGCATCACTTTGAAAGTCCTAGATGACATCCTCCTTGATGTATTGTGTTCACAGGATGTGAGTTCACTGAATTTGGAACTCAAATTTTCAGTAGATGCACCAATGGTATCAATTTCAAAACACATCATCATACGTCGCCTTGATCTCAGGTTATCGCATTCACAAACTTCAGTGTCCACTCTATTCATCCAACTCCCTGGTGGGGTGATGACAAAAGGATTTTAAGTGTGCCTTATAGTGTGGAAAATACGTTATACAGAAGAAAAGAATAGATCGCGATATATATCGTTACCGCACATGCTTCAAATTATATCGCGATATGAATTTTAGGCCATATCGCCCAGCCCTAGTGGCGTCTTCTTAAAGGCTAGAAGCCAAAAGAGAAAGGCAGAGAAGATGCTAAACTGCTTTTGCCAACTTCAAAATGCTCTATGTGAGTGGAGGAAGGCATCAATTAGGACTGAATAAAATATTGTCACCCAATCCTGGTAAATATTTGCAAATAGTTACAGTCAATTCCTTTTTCTGAAAATCCTTCTGAACACAGTGATTCTAAGTAATTATTTATATTACAATATAGAAATTGACATGTTTGTATGGAATGCTATTACTACAGAAAAAAATAATAGAAGTGAAATCTCAGATATATTGCTATGGTTAGGGTTTTTTTCTCAGTAGGGATTTCTGTCACACTTCTTAGATACTTACCGCAGAATACAGTGACGACGTGCTGGAAACCAAAGACAGTGAGGAGCCATGGACTGTAAGACACAGAGACGGTGCACATGAGTAAACAAAGACTTTTAAGGTAAAACGTGGATATTTGTCCTTTAACTGTCTTCACCTTGTGACTCAGTTTGCAATACTTATATTATTAGAAATTATTTGGCTGATTGGTCAGCAGCTCTTATGCTTACTTATTCAGAAAATGTAAAGTGAAAAATTGCAATCAGTTGTGGGACTAAAAAAAAAACAATTTAAAATGCTGACCAGAACAGAGACCTATCAGCAATGCTGGTATCAAAGCACTTGATAGCTGGTGGGACTTTGCTTTGTTGAAAGTGACAGTAAAAACTGTTTTCACTGTTTTAGCTTCTTTGTGAGGAATTGGGTTTGTTCTGGACAGTCCGTCGAGAATGAGTGTGTGTCTCACCTTCATCAGTGCTGTCTCTGAAGGACCCAGAGCGGCTGATGGCACGTGGTCGTTCCTCCAGAGAGGTTGCGCTGCCACCCAGTGGGTGACCCTCTCCATACAGTTCAAAGGAGTCCTGGGTGGGGATACTGTTGGAGCGGCTCATGCTGCTGCTGCCTGGTGGCAGGTTATACTGACTGATGTTGGTGGGGCTCACTGCACAGAGCAAAACATATACATCTACCATGTTATATTTTCACGTGCGTTTCAGTCATCAATCATTCATGCAGGCACTAAAAACCTACTTATAACAAGTTGTTAAATAATAATCACCTCAGATTATTTATTTATGCACTGAAGAATGCTTTAATTAATTACAGATCATATCACAAGGATCCTTTTTGTGCTCATATGTCTATCATAGCCTTTGTTGATACGATATACACATTTTAGGCACAATAGGTTTTTTCCTTTTGACTCACAGAGGTTGGAGTAGTGGTATTTTCCTGTGGTGGTGCAAGAGGCTCCAGGAGGAGACAGAGGGGACTGGCTGCCAGTATCCTGAAGACCTCCTGTTGAATGGGACCTCAACCACTCCTTCCCTTCTTCATGAGATGTCTGCCTGGAGGAGGTAGGGTATCTGAAACCCACGAAACACAGTTTAAACTCAAGGCAAGACATTACTTTTTAGTAATGAACTTTATTACTTAAAAGTTCAAGTGATGAAGACGTGTAAACTAATGAAGCTACACAGTAGAAGGATGTGAGCAGATGGCATAAAAATATTAAAAACCATACCACACAGAAGTGGATGTGCATGCATCTACACGCATGCAGTCATTTATGTATAATAACTATATATATTCTCACACACACACACACACACACACACACACACACACACACACACACACACACACACACACACACACACACACACACACACACACACTACTCAGGCTTAAAGCTGCCAAACACACAGACTCTGCTGTTGATCTCCTCTCTCCCAAACTCTAAAGTAATTCAGCAGCAGAAGCCCCCCTTATCGCACACATGACAATCGGCCATATTTAATCCTCTGAGGATGATAATTGAGTTTGCACTCATCTCCTTTCAGCGGCTTCTTCCTTCCAACGCCCCCATTACTACGCTTGTCACATCTGACCCTGCTCTAGTCCTGCGTCTGTGCTCGCTTTTCTCTCCAGCAGCAATTGGGCGTCTAAGATTGCACTGAGTGCTGTCAGACTGCAGCTGGAGTTGAAATGGAACAGACTGAAATATCCAAGGGTCAGTGTTTGAGTCGGTATACTTAGTGCTAATATAATCACAACCAATCCGCTTATTTACAGCGTATGACTAAAGGAGGCAAATCTATTAATCTAAGCTCCCCATGTAGAAAGTCTACAGTTTATAAAAGAGCTATTTGGCATGTTTAAGATGAAAACAGATTGCCATTGCCAATAAAAACGTTAAAGTGAACACTGCAGACCGCACTGAGGCAAAAAAGGCAAAAGCGTCGTGCGAGATCAGATGGTTTTAGGCTCCATATAACCCGAGCGTCAAATGCTCGAAAAATGAAAGAACACCCAGCATGCCCCATCCAACACCTCTCCAGCAGTACTCTATAATTGGCTGGAAAGGCTGTTCCCTGTATCAGTTGTGCCACTGTGATGAATAGGTCATGGTGCTTCAGTTTCCGTCCACTCAGTTACAGCTAAATTCAAAACATTCATTCTATACTCGCCTCAGCTAACAGAGCAAATGTTATCGGAAAGTTTAAGCCATTTTCGGAAGCCGAGAAAGAACTCAGTGGCTGCGTTTGCCACATTTCTAACTTTGCATGAGATGAGTGTAGGATTAGGATGAGCACAGAGAAGCAGACAAGCAGACAGATGGAAAAACACACTGCTCCCTCATCATCCCAGATAGCATTCATAGTATGTTAGAGATTTTTTTTTTTTTATGCATCAATTCAAAGAAGTCAAAATCTAATTTGAGCTCCAGAGTTTGTTACATAATTGCATGATAAACAGAAGGGAAAAAACTCTAAAAGTTGAAAGAGAAAAAATCCACAACTAGACTCAAATATGAGTTCCCTATATATTTAGTCAAATGTAAACAGACTGTATGTGAAAAGATGGACATAGTTTATTGGGCTAAAAAAAGGAGGTTTTCAAACGACATTATTCCTAGGCAGCGGGGGTTGACTCCTCAAGATGAAAACAAGACTGTGGGAAAACAATGCTTGTGACCTCAATAAACATTTTCCTGGTGAGTTAGGCTCTGTAGTTTAAAGTCTTAATAAACACAACAGGATATTCATTTGTAAATTATGGATGATAAAGCAGGTCATGCTTTATTAGTGTCTCAAGGGAATTAACCATCCATTTAGGTGAGATTATGGTGGCGATGTTTGCTTTTTATCAACAGCCTTTGATCAGTGCTTGACTTAAGTGCTAATATAATCAGAACCAATCTGCTTGTATCACTAAAGGAGTCACACACTGTAAATCTGCAGTTCATAAAAGAGCTATTAAGCATACTTAGGATGTAAACAGATGGTGTAAACATAAATGTTTACGCTCATTTTTTTTATATCGACTCTCAGTTTTTATTTAATCTTCAAAAAGTTTTTATTGAGCAGTAGTTTTTCATTGACCCACATCCTTATCAAACCTGTGTACTTTATCATTATCACCTCAGCCTAATTATACATAATTCTGAACATGAACTGATGGAGAGTGGTTGAAAAACTAGTTAATAATTTTTATCGATTCATTTATCTAATAATTTAAAGCAGGGGTGTCCAACTCCAGGCCTCAAGGGTCGGTGTCCTGCAGGTTTTAGATATCACAATGGGTAAACACACCTGAATCAAATGATTCGTTCATCACCATTTAGCCATTTAGGTCATTTACCCATTTAAATCAGCTGCCACCGCCTTTGAGGCTTGGAGTTGGACACCCCTGCTTTAAACTAAATATTTTACTGTTTATTGATGACTTTTACCTGGGAAACACTGCTATGGATTGTGCAAATAATGACACATGAAAAACAACACGGAAAGCCTGACATTAGAATGCAGATGCATGTATGCATGTGATCTACATGGAATGTGGCTGCAAATGTGTTGTACCTCAGTCCCTTTTTGGGAAGTGTGTTTCTGTCAAGTGGCATGCTGTTAAAACACAGAGGATGAGCAAATTAGATGAACACCTGTAAACATTTGTTTTGTGATACACAAGAAAAAGAACTGGTCACATTTTACAAACTTGACTTTTGACATACACAAAGATGCACACAATGGAAAATCCATTAAGACATTACTAATGCACCTCAGTGCAAAAGACTACGTGGATAAAACAGGCAGAATTGAGATTGTTTCATTTTTGAGACAGCTGAACTAGTGAGGGGAAATAAATGTGTTTGCTGCTTCTATGCTCTATGATGTAATTCATGCAAAGTGTGTGGACAAAAAAATGGAAAGGCCTTTATAGAGGCTACACGTAGGAATGGGTGTCAGAAATGATCTACTGTGGTATTTTTTCTGTCATGGCTTTGGACTGTGAAACTATCAGGACTGTTAAATGTCTTTAATGCTAATTGCTATCCTTATAGCACTTTGAGACAATAACTACTGATTGAACTGTTTTGTGCAGATATGTGAAATTTAGGAGTAGAGGAGGTATTATTTATTTATTTTTAGTATCAAAACCATGCCAGAAAAAGAAACTTAAATTGAACCAAACTGTTTTGTGAATGAATGATTTCTTTCTGTTATTCATCTGTATTGTATGTCTACATCTTAGGATAGGGAGATAAACGTTTTGTCTCTGTTCTCAAATGAAACAATGAATACGATTCTTCCCAATCGTATTCCCTGCTACTCACCCCTCAGACAGGGTGGACTTGACACTGCCGGTTCGTGTAACCTTGGGCCCATGGTGGCCCAGCGGCATATCAATGGACTCAGAGCTGGTGTGCAGACTGGTCATGCTTTGGCAGCTCAGTGTGTCCTTGCTGCCAGCAGATGAGCTACAGGCAGGCCAGGGCCGAGCGTTGGAGGGCAGGGAGAGGCCAGAGGCTGGGCTGGAGGCCGGGGAGTCGGTGCACATGTCTGGGGTTTTACCATACAGAGGGCTGCTGCCACCGCTCAGGCCGCCAGCGCTGCCCAGGCTCCCAGTGCCAGAGGAAGGCGAGTCCAGACTGGCTTGTCTCGCCAGTGTGCCGTGCGGGCTGCCCAGTATTGAGGGGCACTTGCCAGAGTCGGGCGTGCCAGGAGAGCTGGCCTTGCTGCTAGCTTTGGTACCAAACAATCTGAGGGCAGAGAGGTGGGTGCAATCATTTAGAAATGCTCAAAAGACAAGTGATGAGCATCTGCAAGATCCTTACTGGAAAATTTAAGGACTCTGGTATACTTCGGGTGTGACAAGTGCAGTGATCTCACTGGTCAAACATTACAAAGAAAACTACTACAATGGTCACAAGAAACCCATTTTAGGATAGTGGAAAGCAGCTTTTATAAACATCCCCTTGCTTTGCTGTAGCAACAACTTTATATAACAGATAAAAAATATTAAGCACATTTTACAATACATTTCTCCCTGGCAGCGAACTCGACCTCGGCTAGATGTGAACTCTCAGTGATTTACACTGACACATCTGCTTTCACAGCTTCGCCGTTTCAACCCTGTGACTTTAAATAACCTAATCTGTTAGGCCACTCAACCCTGTTTGCCTTCTGCATATGCTCAGGCAGCCTGCTACTCTGCTTGTGCCTGTCCCACTCTGTCACCGCAATCACACAATATATAGGTGACACACTCTGGGGGAAGAAAAAAAGCTATGACATGCAGATGAAACGTGTTGGCTTGACAGATTGGATGGGACGGATGTTTGGACGCGCCTGCCGAATGCATGCTTCTAATGAGTGAGGGACTGGTGTGCAGAGAAAGTCCTGTCTCTTGTCAGTTCTGATAAACACTGCTGGGTTGAATTTGCTGAATGAAAAGCCATCAGACCCTCATCTTCAGGGTAAAGATGTGTTGCATTTGCAGTGACTTATCAGCTACACCAGGGAGCAATCTATGTTATGGCACCCCTTAGCTATGCAGCCAAGTCTACTGACTCTATCAATATTTCCACGGAGGCAATCTAATATGATTCATTAAGTGTCTGATATTCATCTTGCACATCCAAACATATCTAAAATTGATAGAGATGGCATATATTTTAAGTGAAACTTTGACATTATGGATATCTTTTCTCTCCGTTATAGAAACCTGGGGAATAACCTGCAGTGGAAAAGCGTCACTAAACACCACGTATCATAATGGATTAAACTCGCCTAAATTCTGGAGAAGATATGGTGAAAAGATTCAGTCTTTCAAAAAAAACTGCCCCAAATGTCCTTGCTGTAAAAGATGCTGCTTTTAACTAACAATCAGGGAATTGAAAAAGAAATGTGATGAAATGCTGGATTCACACAGAAACACAAAGTCAGGGACAAAGACAGAATGAGTGCAGTGTGTGCGTATGGTATATCAGACCTGCGAAAGGTTGGAGAAGCGATATCGGGGTACTTGGAGCCTGGTTGCCTGAGGCCTGACTGGCCTGTTGAGGTGGAGGTGGGGCTAGACTTTGGGGAGGTGGATAGTCCTGCTGCTGGGTCTTGATCTGACACCGCCACTTTCTCCTTATCGGTCTGGTTGATGGTGATGGGACTAGAGCGTTCTGAGCCCACTTTTCCATCCCTGCGTTTAGTGCCTGTTTGCGTTGTTGCCCCACCAGCTGACTTGCCACTGACATTTGAGTCGATGCTGCTGGAGCTGGAGCGATGCCCACTGCGCCCTGCGGCCACCCCACTGGAGGATTTAGCTGGCCTGGGTAAGGAGCGATACTGCAGGGTCACTTTCGAGCCACTGCAGCTGAGCAGGATGCCATCATCCTGGGGCTGTGAGCCATCCAGACTGGTCTTCCGCACACCACTGATGCTTGCACCTTTGCTGATGGCAGCTGAAGATTTGGGTGCCTTGCCCAGGGTGGCTGAGCCACTGGCGAGTATCGCACCACTGGAGGTAATTAGCGTGCCAGTGGCACCCTGGATCTTCTTGTAACCAAATGAGCCTGTGGTGGGTGGGCGTGTGATGCCAGAAGGGGGTTTCTTGCCTTCGTCCCCACTACTCCTGCCAGCATCTGAGGGTGAGCGCTGGATGCCAGATGAGCTCTTGGAAGGCACCTTACCCTTCTCTGAGGCTTTTGCATCATCGGTTTTGCCTGTCAAAGTACACAAATCCAAAAATATCACCAATCATCACATCATCTGTACTCAGAGTTTACCCTTTGGTGCCATAGAATCAATATATTGGTGCCCACAGCCAGAATCACAACAATCGTTGCTCATGCTACAACCAACCAAGTTATCTGAAGCACAACTCGCTGTGTTTAGTAAACATTTAAGATTCAGTCATGTTCATCTTAAATCAACATTATTATTACGACTTCTTCTTCAGCATCACGTAAGCCCATTAAAGATATTTTTGCTCGTTCTATAAAGATCACTTTCTGATGTCTGATGTGAAAAACATCCACTAGGAAATCACCTAGATACAATCATTTTTAATGTTCTAATATTAATACCAGTAATACTCGGTCAATATATGTTGTAGATTAGGGTTTTTTTAAAAAATGGAGTCTCCTTTGTTCAAAAAGTCACATTTTAATTCTGTCCCAGTCTATAATCGCTTTGTATAATTGCTCTACTTCCAAAATCCCTTCTAGACAAAGATGGCAGGCTTCCTCTCCTACCTGGTGTTTTCAGGGCAGCGGACGTCCCCTTGGTTCTGGGTGGTGTAATGCCCACCTGGGCTGTCATACCCCTTCTCCATGAGCCTGTTTGGGACATCTGGGCCAGCGCAGCTGCCTTCTGACTGGCGTCCTCATACTGGCCCTGGGTTTGGGAGGATGGGGAAGACGAGGAGGTCTTCCAACGGGAAGAGCCACTGCTAGGATCCATGCTTGCATCCAGCTCCTCCTCTACCTTCTTCAGGTCTTCAGCTCCAGCCCAACTGCTGCTCACCACCTGCTCCGCATGCTTGGATCTGCTTCCTTTCTGGGACTGTGGGGGTTGTCATACAGAGAATCAGGGAGTGCACACAAACTGATAAATAGATGGAAGAATTCAGTAACAAAACTGTAATGCTTCTGGGCTGCAGTTTATACCAGTAAGTCTTAAAAGCATTACCTGATCATCACTGCAGTTCCTTAACAATATTTATAAAGAATGCAAAAAAATAAAAAATGCAGTGACAGGAAATGATTGCAAGCAAGTTTTATATCTTGGTTTGTCAACCCTGCCTTAAATGGAAGAAATCAAATAAGTCACAATGCTTTGAAAATTATATGCAATATTTAAACTATTGAAAGGTGACACACTAAAGCAATACAGTCAGCAAAGAGTCAGCAAAAAGAAGTAAGTCTCTGCACAAGCTGAGCAGCGTGGTTTATGTCTGCATGTGAAGTGTTAGCTATCTTTGGAATCTCCCACATCCAGATCTCTGCTTTTGAGGCGCATATGAACGCACCCACACAAACTCAAACACATAGCAGTGACAGCTAGCCTACCGGAACAGATGGTCAGTCTCCTTAGCAACAGTAGAGTCTCTTAAGAGCCCAGTCTGTTAGGTATTTCATGAGGGGCCAAGAATACTTGGCAGAATACGGTGAACGTCTCTGAGGAGAACCGAGCACCGGCCCTCTGTCCACAGTTAATTCCTTGAGCACAAATATAGAAATCAAATTAAGAAAAATAGGAACTGTTCAAACTATAAAACTATACAGTCCTGCTCTCACTATAGCAAGTATGCATACTGCTGTGATTTGGTGCTATTGTTGCAATATTATCAAAGGAAATGTCAAATCACCATAAATCCTCAATCCCACATTGTCCCAATGCAATGCAACACCAAAAAAAATGAAACTCTCCATGCCTGCTTCTTTCACACACTCCACCGCCAGTTTATAATGGGAGCTTATCCCAACGGTAACAAAGCAAGTCAAGTAAGCGTGTAAAATTGTTGGTGTGTGCCTTGATCAAGACATAACACAAAGTTGAAAGAAATGTGAAAGTTTAAATAACAAGATGTGACAAGACATGCAAAGTCGTGATTTTCAACTTGGTCACGGCAGGAAATGTGTTTTAGTTTGGGAGATAATTACTGTGCAACTAACACTGGTTACTCACAGCTGCTAATTGCTCTATAGGTATCATGACTGAGACTTGATGCTACATGCTCTGTGAGTGCGGCTTTGAACTAAACACTAATCCTACAATAACACCATGGTCACGATGGTAATATGCTTATCATTTATTACATTTAACTAAAACACATGAGGAGGTATTAGCGCATATATTTCATGAGATTATGGGAGAGTAGATGACTATGAGTGCATCCATCCATCTAATTTTTTCCTGCTTATCCAATTCATGGTCATGGGGGTTGATGGGGGGCTGGAGCCTATCCCAGCTGCCATAGGGTGAGAAGCAGGGTACACCCTGTGTGGGCTAACACAGAGAGACAGGCAAGCATTCACACTCACATTCACACCTATGGCCAATTTAGAATCACCAATTAACCTAAACTCCATTAACTTCATGTCTGTGGACTGTGGAAGGAAGTCGGAGAACCCACGCACACACGGGGAGAACAGGCTAACTCCACACAGAAGGTCCCAACCAGACGGTGGATTCAGACCCAGGACCTAGGCAATAGTGCTAACCACCACACCGCTCACGGCAGTGCTTTCATTCTAATAACTAGATATTAGACAAATATCTAATATCATCAAAGAAACTAAAACTAACAATGAAAATAATAAAAACTGACCAAGGAAACAATCAAAACTGAACTGAAAAGAGTCAAACAAACTGAAATTACAGTTATATGAAAATAAATGGGTAAAGCTAAAATAAACAGTTTAATGTGAAACTGTATAATAACTTTGATGCTTAGCAGATGTAACATTAATCAAATTCATCCTGACCTGTGACCATTAATACTAAACCCCCCCAATCATACTATATGTAGCAACTTATAATATTTTTGCCACATAAATAAATGAAAATGAAGCATTATGACATATGGTGGTACTAATGTAAACATTAACATCTGCACCAGAATTTATGGTAATCTCTCTAATTAACAAATGAGTAATTTTGCCTGAACCCATAGAGGCAGAGACATGGAACAGAAGCCTAAAAAAGTCATAGATGATGACGAGCCACAGACAACGTGTGTCTATCCCAGCTGTGAGCCTATTTGAGGCTATCGAATGGTTATTTTTTATGTGCTCACCTGTGCTCCTTTGCTTTTGCGCGATGAGCTGACACAGGAGTATGCAGGTGTGTTCAGATCATCAGTACTGATGTTGTCCAGCGTGTCACTTAGGCCGCTGCTCACTGAGCTGCTGTCGTCCCAGCTACAACAGGAGAGAGAGAACGGACAAAGAAGAAGACAATGGTGAGGCCACAAGAAGAATGAGGGTGAATCTTTTAACCATCCACGATAGCAAATCATTTCCAGTCATCAAACCGCTGTGCTCCTTTAGTGCATAATTTGATATCATGAGTTTTTGAGACTTCCCAGTTTAATTGTTTTCCCCACAAAATGACATTTGTAATGTAATGTAAATTTATGTGTTTGCAAGCTCAAGCATTATTTGCTGCTATCAGACATAATTAATCACCTGCAGTAATAATACATTAGTTTGTATTTGCTTTCACTGAGCTCTTACACACATATATTCAGACAGGCAAACTGAGAGTCGGCCGGCACTATAGATGTGACAGCTCACAGACACATGTACAGTCCTGACAGTCCTCACACACAACAACTGGTTTACATACCAACATATCGAGTCTCATCTGTGTGTGTTTGCCTTTGTGTGTTGGTCTGTGTGTGTTTCGATGACACGCCCGTAATTAGCATGACAAATCTAACCAAATAGCTCCAAGACTTTAATTTCTGAAAAAACAAATAAAGATGTACCGAAATGAGTGCTCACACCACATCACCCTATAATATTCAAACAGACAACAATGTCAAGGGGCTTTGATATGTCACAAATGTTCATTTTGTTAAAAAAAAAGATAAAATCAGAATTAAAAACATAAAGAATGAAATTCTGGAAATGGAGAACCCAGAAAGCAGGAGAGGCGGGATAGTAGGAGAGCTGGAGATGTGCAGACATGTGCAGAAGAAGCCCAGAGAAAATGATGGTGCTGTTGAGTCAAAAGCATAAGAGCTGTTATGCTTAAAACATGCATATAACTTGACTTTTGTTCCTTTTAATTGTGTTTTTAGGCATGATAATAAAGAGAGAAACCTACTCTACTCCTGTTTCCCAAACCAAGGTGTACAAAAACACAGTGCCTGAGGCACTAAATATTAATCGGTGGTGTATATTCACTTGACACCTGTAATGAATTTAGCGGTGAGCAGACACATAGCAACCCAGTTGTCCACTGGTGCAATGCAAAATTGATTTGGTCTTCTGACAGATTTCAAATGAGCAACATTTATCTTCACAGCCCAAATCTGACCAGGCCCCTGACTCATAATGTCTGCAGGAAACTTTAGGTGAAACAATCTGTAATGAGATCAACATTTCTAGAAATTTAGGCTGGAAAAAAACCTGCCCCATGTAAAAATAAATATTTCTATAAAAAAGCACAAAAGCAAACATCAAAAGCCAATTTCTTATTCTGTCATTCTAATTTTTTATTCTGAGATTTCATTTTCCTTCAACTCAAAGCCATTATTGGAAAAACGTCTCAGAGATGGAGGAATAAAGCACAGCAGAAGCTTGTCGCACAAAAAATAAATGGTATCCCAGCTGTCAGTCTGAGCTTTTCAGTCGTGTATCTCCAGCTTTAGAGGAGCTATTCAACAAAAAAGAAGCTGCTGTTGAGCACTGAGAGTGAGCTTCTAATATCAAACACAAGTCAAACCAAGTGTTGCACTCAGTGTGTTTCTGCACATGCCAGACTTTTACAAACAAAGCTTGATCAATGGCAGTGAAACATGCCTGGCTTGCTTTGCTTTAATCTTTTCCTCTTAAGCTGATACTGCGGCTTAGCTTTCACTGGATGAGTGTCCAGGGTAACTGTACAGGTTTGTTCTGGTTTTAAGATGCATTTAAAATTTTGGTGGTGGTCACCTTCATGATCTGATTTAAAGTTACCCCTTTGCTCAGCACAGCTTGTCTCACAAACTACAAAAGTGACAGGGGGAGTTACGCCGCACACTGCTGCTTCCTGTGAGACCAGCCTTCCTCAGCGTGACAGACAACAGGGGCAGATGGAGTCTAACTTAAACCTCCAAATGAACTTGGGAGCCCTCCAAAATAAACCCCCCGCCAAAAAAACATTTTTGTTAGCAGAAACACAGAAAGATGTCTTTTATGTCTAATTAAACTTAAAATTATTGATATGAAAAGCTGAACATTAAATTCAATTTTTAAGACAGGATAAGCAGAGATCAAAGACAGATGGTTTTGCACACCAAAAATCATTCAAGCTTATTTTAAAACTTCTCTGTTTACACACTGTTAGCAATTTCCTCCAAACTGAGATTAACTGGACTCGATAAATCAAGTGCTGAGCAGTTACAAAATGCAAACGAGGGAATGGTGAAACAGCAGTGGGAAACTATCATCATAATAAGTAAGCAAAGGCAGATGGCAGTGAAAAAGCTCACTGACTTCAAAATAAGACTTATTTTGCACTGGTCCCCTGGTAACAACAGATTGCCCTTTCATTCTTTGGTGGCCTCTCTAATGTAAAATTAAAAATCATCTTTGTGAAGAATTTTTCTGAACGGTCGGGGAACGACTGAATGACTTTTTACATAATTAACTCTGAATCACGCTGAATTATTGCTGTATGCATAACTACAAAATGTAGATGTTCAATATCTTTATCATCCACTTCTTTAAAAATCCATCTTCAACCAATTTATGTTAAACAGTATAATGAGCAATGGCAGCATCTTTCTTTAGTGAGACAGTGTTGCTAATGTTGGTGCTATATTTGGAGAAAAATAGAGAATTCTTGGAATAAACAAGATGATATTTTGGGATTCTAATCACACAAAATATACTGAACAAAACAAAGGAAAATAAGTTCCAGATATCTCAGCACAAATTCAGGTAACAGCTGAGAACCGGTATTGATCAGCTCCCACATATCCTGCACAGAGCTCAGAGAAGACTCCTATTACTGGAGCTTCAGTGTTAGTTGAGCTCAGTGAACAGTAATGGATTACTGGTCTTGGTTTGTGTGATTTGGCTGGGGACTGCTGCAGAGCAGCATCCACGCTCTGTGGAACTTCCTGGGATAAAGTGTTGATAATACAAAAAGAAAACAACAATACATTCCCCTCCTCCGCTTTAGAGCCTGGCTGACTGTAAGGGGCTGAATATTTTATCAGGATGACTCCCTGAAACTGGCAGAACTCTGACAAACCAAGCTCCTCCTCTCAGACTTGCACGTCACAGCATCTCCTACTGGAGAGAGTGGTATCCTTAAAAATGGCACAGACGAACTCAGTAACCCAACAGCAGGAGGCAGGCGGGCCGGACTTCTGTGTCATAGCTTCTTAAATTAACAATAAGTCACAATGTACAGAACAGACTACTCGAGTGGAGATACCGGCTTCTCTCCCTTATTTCAAAAGCAAGGCAATAAAATGAGAAGATGGTGTGAATCAAGTCATAGTGTGAAAACATGCGACTTCCCTCGTGATGCTGTGACGTCTCCAGCTGTAATGTCCTACATAGTGCAACTTGTTATAAGTCAGTATAGGACAGATTCAGTGGTATCGAGCTGTAAGGTAACTAGGGCTATAAAAAGGTTTGGCCCATTTTTAAGTCCCCGGGACCTGCTGGGGAAATCTCAGCATGGAAAATCTACAAAAAAGGACGTTAACAAGGCACCTGCTGACCCAAAAGGAGCTTGAGTAAAAAGTGCTCATGAGCTAAAGACAGCTACCTGCTGGACTGATGTTTTTATTTCACTGCAGATTCTATTGTAAATCTTTGATTTTCGCAAGGTGCCTCCATGCTGTGAATGCATTGAAGGGCTCCATTCAACCATGCAAACATCATCTCATGCAATATTCAATACAGCTGGTCTTGTTCCTTCCACAGCCCAGAGGAGAAATGCTATTAGCGACGTGAGCAAAGGCTAGCACTCGGGATTACACTTTATCTTGGTGATAAGCGTGATTTTGACGAGTACTTTAATAAATATTTGGAGGCGGTAGTACTGAAAAGTATTAAATTGGTATCGTACAGATGAAAGAATGAAACATTTCCTCAGAGGATCTCTTATGTAACAAATCAGGAAAGAAAAACACGTAAGTTTGTCACATTGAACACATTTAAGTGTGTTCATTTTTATGTTTTCAGCTAAAAGAAAGATTTGTCAAAAGAAAAAAACAATACTAAGACAGTCATTTAAATGACGAGGATAAACAGGAAATTGAAGTGACATGAACACAACGATTACCTCAGACGACCAAACAATAAAAAACATTCAGAGATAATAATCAAACCTGATGAGCAGCATTTTAATTTAGTCTAAAACAGTGGAGTGGATTGTCTTTGAAACAGTAAATACCTCTTAGGACAAATGTAGAGACTTAAATAATGTAAATGGAAAGCACTCATTTGCATAGAGACTAATCCAAATTAATGCCACTGAGCTCCTGCAGTAAGACTTAAAAAAAAACATTAAAAAATGGAAGTCATAGACTTGAAATGATTTGCAAGCAATAGGCTCATTTTCTCCTCGGATGGAGTTCTTACAGAGCCGAGCTATCAGAACAAACTGTACAATATGACGGTGCTCAAAACACACACGACAGTGTTCACAGGTTCAAAACAGAGCTTAGGTATAGAGCAGTTTCCAGCTTTGCCATCAACTTACCTCCCATGGGTTGGGTGCTGTCTGTTGTTTTATCAAAGAAGAGTTCTACTTTGTTCAATACCACGCCTACACTACCAAGAGGCAAAACCCCACCTAGCAGAGAAGCTAGGAGCTGTGGCTCGACTGGGAGTCAAGAGAGGAAATGGAAACAAGAGAGAGAGAGAGAGAGAGGAGCAAAGGAGTCACTCAGTCTTCCACTTTTACCCACTGCTACTGCCAGCTCCCCCTCCTCTCTCTTCGTCTCCCCTCCCAACCAGGATGGGCCTCTGCCAGCCAAGGAGTGCCAGGAAGACATGTCGTCAGCAGGGGGTTACTAAGGGTTAATTAAATGACGATGACAATGCAGAATAGAGTCAAATCAAAGAGGAAGGTCTATTCTGGAGAGCAGAATTTGTTCTGTCTTTGGTAAAAGCCTCTGACTGGAAGTGACCTCATGAATAATGCGTGAGGTGCTCAGCAACGACTGTCCACGCAGCGTTGCGTTGGGATATAATTATACAGATTCACGACTCCCCTCTTTGATTCTTAGGCAAAGAAAAACTATAGAGCTTATTTCTTTTCACCAGTGAACTTCCATTCACGTAGTTTTGTTTTGCTGAACACTTGATTAGAAAAGCTTCCAAGACATCACCGACATAATGAGCCATGGGGTTTAACCATTTTCTTTGGATTTCCCATTCAATGTTAACGCTAAGCATTCCATTTCGTCTTTTAATTTTAACTGAAGATTGGTCTTTGTTGGCAGAAATGTACTTTATCAGGGAGAAGTAAAAGTGAACTGGATGCTGGTTGCTGTGTTGGGAAAGAGAAGTCAAGCAGCATTTACTTAAAATAAGAAATGTCCCAGAAAAAAAGCAAACAAACTTAACAATCAGACCCAGCACTGACTGTGGAATCGAATTCACCTCGACACAACTCAATTAAAGGAAGGAGCAGGGTGACCTTGGAGGGATGGGCTGGAAATATGTCTGCTGCTAAGCAGTGAGCCAGCAGGACAACAGCAGTGCCTGGCCTGACTGGTTAATGTGTCCAGACGTCCTACTGCAATGCAGTCAAAGACATCAACAAAGTCTTTAGCTGTTCAGCACCGTAGGGTTTACAGCAGGCTAATACATCCCAGCAGGGGTTTGTTCAAGTCTATGGAAAGCTGCTGGCAAATGCAAACAAATAACCCGCATAAGCCACAGTTGGTCCAACCACCAGCCTCCTCCTCCTCCACTGGCCTGAAGCTGGAAACTTCACTAAAATATGATTTAAAGCTCCATACAAACAAATACAGTACGGCATGTGACGGTAAGTCAGCAGCAGTTTTGTATTTTCTGAAGAAAATGTGAGCAATAAACTACAAAAGCATACTGTTAAGAAATGTTTGGGTTTTGGACTGACACTAGACAAAACACACCAACTAAAACACATCACCTCAGTTCATTGGAAACACCCCAGACCAAATAATCAGTCAAATTACACTGATAATAATGAAGAGCATCATGGGACACCTCCAAAGTCTGTTCCTCATCTCTTCTGTAGGATGACATTAGAGGCTCGTTTAACAGCTCCATGCATAATCTATGATGCTGGTTTGCTTAGGTACCAGGATGATAAATTTAGCCATGTGAGGATTTGATTGGATAAAATGGAGGAGTCCATCTGTGAGGAGAAAAAAGGGACATCAGACTTACTGCCAGATTCAGAGCAGGTGGTGAGGGATCTTAATCTCTACATCAACAATGGGTGAGCATCCAGTCTCTCAGATGTCTTACTCTCAGCCCTCTACTTCTGCACCGTGCAGCACAGATTACATCACTATAAATTTAACATATTTCTTTAGTTTGTAAATATCACTCAACTTCCAAATAGGGAGGCATCGGAAGCTTATTCACCATCCAGCACAAGTAACAGGAACTGTTTCTTTTTCCTGTAGGCTAGCAGTCAGGTTGCTAGCACAAGGAAACACACAATGGATGAAGATATACCAAAAGTTCAATTTCATTCCAGAAATCCCATTAAAATGTGGCTGTTAATGAATTATTCTGTATGCGTGAAGCTTAGCAGCACTTTAGAAACCTGTGTATCTTTACTGTTTAAGGGTGAGGTTTTAATTATAAATTATAATGTGGATTAAAGTAATTCTTATGATTTTCAGCATATGTAACCTTTGACATTATTTGCAGGCGGGGACCCTAACATCTGAACCTATTTCTTTTTTTAAGATCCTATTCACTCAATATTTAAAAGTGCCCTGAAAAATATATGGGACCCTCAGATTTAATTGTATTTATTATTAAACACAGAAAGTTCAGAAATCAAGGGGAGAAGCAGCTTGACTGTCAGGACTTCAGGCTTTGTCTATAAAAATAATGCTGTTAAAAATATACTATGTATGGTTTTACTGCAAATGACCAAACTGTATGTTGTGTAACCACAGTCCACCTATTTTGACTGACTGTAGGTGGAGATGCTGCGTCTGTACCAAGGTGCCTAGTTTTGAGAATGACGCTTTCAGAAATGTTATTTTCTGAGCTGTACTGTGGGAAATGAAGGCATCAACAAAAGAGTAATGCCACTTAGTACTCATTACAATGACATTGAACTCACACAGCAAATAAAAGCAAGGAAAAAAAGGTATATTTTAAATGAGCCCTAGAAGCAGCAGGGCATCGGTGGGTCACACAGCCACCGTCTGCTCTGTCTGACAGGTGACTTGGCAAACCAAACCTAGCATCCTCTGCACTTCTGGAACAGAAAATCCTTTGTATTCCTGGGATTACAGCAGTAAAACTTGATAGACAGTGGCAGCACAGTGTCAGCTCTCCAAAGCCCCTCAGCTGAGGTTTGCATCTGACCAGCTCTGATCTCTGCGTTTCACCAGAATAAACAATCAGCCGCTCACACACAATCGTGTGGAGACAGACTTGACATGGTTTGCCACAATTAAGGACTAAAAATGTAACTAGTTAGTACAACAGTCACCCGGAATGACAAAGACTAAACAGTCAGCATTTTATTTAGATATTTAGATTTGTTGATTTTCTTCTCTATCAGATGGTTAAAAGCAGAATTATGTATTGAATCTGGAGTCTGATGATACCTAATTTGGGACACACACAGTAATAGGTTTAAAGGCTTTGTAAATGCTGTTTTGCTGTAATTATACCGCAACACTCGTCATTTAACAAGATTACGATTTCATAATCCACAACAGAGTCAGGCTCCATGGCAGTAAAGTGAATTAACAATGACAGCAGCTTTGTTGATTCTTATCTTCACTAACTCATTAGGCCTGTCAGATGATGAATGGAGTCATATGCTTGGAAATATTTAACCAAATGAATTGATGAACCCGAGGCAAATGCCCCTGTGGTCTATTCATCCTAAAATCTATCCAACATTACCTTGTAATCCACCTATTTACAGCAGACCGACTGTTGAACAAATCTGGATTGGCCGAAAAGCCTAAACTCAAAAATTTAATTAAACATTTCTTAAATCGATCCTCTTAAACAACACAAGACACCCCGGAAAGGAACGAATAAATCTGATGCTGTCACTTCAAGTTCTGTTTTTTCTTTTTTAGTTTCATCACAAATCTCTTCTGAAAAACATGCAGACAATTCAGTGTTTTGAACAAATTCCCAATCCAAGTAAACTCTCAGTGGAACATGGTCCGCATCAACAGTCAAATAAGCTGCTTGCTTCTCTTTTGTAAACATGGCACTTTAACTAGAGAAACTTATTCAATTAAAAGTTTTAAAATCAGCAGAGCGTTAACACTCGAAACACATTTGGACCATTGCTGGTAATGGATGAAATTTCTTTCTTTCTAATACAGCTCTAAATCACTGTACAGGTAAAATCAATGGCTCTCCTTCCTTTTTTCTTCCTGAGTTGTATTACATCTATTCAAACATGTGGGTTACGGTACAGCTGGACACACACAAATAAGCATTTAAGGAACACCTACATGGAGTCTCTATTATTGGTGTTGAATGTCACAGGAACCTCACACTGTCATCATAAAATTAGTTATCAACACTGCCTGTGAATGCCTGGTTACCACACAGGCATTTGCATCAAGAATCCAAAAACTGTCCTCATCTGTGACATCTTCTGAGCGTACGTAACACACTGTTACAGGACATGATTCTCTCATGCCACTTCATGTCAGTGTAATGTGAGTCAGCACTGTGTCGTCACAGTTTTTCATAAGTCAAATCACTCAGACCTAAGATCACTAAAAGTCTAGAAAAACTGCATGAACAGAAAGTAAGAAAGTGCATACACCATACCCTGAGAGAAGAAAAAGTAAAGGAAATAAAGGATTCATGATTGCATGTTAACTGTCCCCTCCTAAACTGATCACATAATTTACTTATGATGGACAGACATCACTTGCAATACACACCAGAGCTCAGCATCATCTGATGCAAATCAGAACTATTTTGTCAAATTATACCATGGGAAAGGGTAATAATAGCTCATAAATCATTTTATGCTTTTTGCTTTTGCTCTTATGTCTGATGAAGAATAAGACCAAAAGGGCGGGTTACTGAATCAGCCACTCCCCCCAGCCTTAATCACTTTCAGTCCCAGGCAGGTATGGATGCTCAGATGACCCAGATGAACTGAAGCAGAACTTGACCATATGGGACGTGTCATCAATGAGAGAAATAGACAGGGCAAGCCTGACCTCACTCAGTAATATCCCCTCATCCTTGTCACCCACAAGTCCACGCTGATGAGGCCAGGTGGATAGTTCACCTCCGTATGGAACCAGGGGCATCTCCAGTGCGTCCCTGCTGCCACTTAACTAACCAAAAGATGAACCCCTGTGCACGCTAATTGTCTTCAATCAAGTTGAAACATTTCTATATTTAAATATCGTATTAATTAGTAATGGCAGGAACATACTTCCTTAAAGGGCCTAACTCCTCTATGAGGTATCAGCACATTTAAATTCTAATACATGACTGAACATTTATAGGATAGTGAGGGTTTAGCAGGAGTATATTTAATCAGGCCTATCTTTATGCTATGGTGTTTTCACATTAATTGTAGTTATAGCCAGGAGTTGAAACTGATTTAGCATTTTCAGTTGAGGAGTAACCAAATTTGATAAGCAGTTTCACAAGTAAGAGTTAACTTCCATGTGCTGCAGCATGGAGTTGTCAGTGATGGCATGGAGATGCTTGGTGGTCTTTCACATGAACATCATGCACATTTTCTGCACCCATACAACAGAATACATGAAAGACATTGAGGTCAATCCATCAAACGATGTCCACGTGGATATAAAACAGGAAACGTGATATTCAAATAAATTCTGAAACCTTTTCACTGGATAAAATTGGAATGATGTTCTATGTTTGATCAGTTTAATCGGTTTTCATGATCTCTGGAATTAAGAATTTACTAACGGTTTGCTAAATTAATTCAGGTATAAATGTATTTGGTTAATTAGTGACCAGGCTTAATGTCTATTTGGTACAATTCTCATCAGTAATTGGAAAAGAGAGCTTTTCATCTAGTGTATATCTGGCATTTTGAACAGGTCTATTCTAAATATTATTTTGATTTAACTTCTGATTTTTACCTATTAGAATTGTAGTTTAAACATGTTCTTTTTTGTTTAAGTCTCAGTGAAATGAAAATACATTTTTTAAAGTGTTCATACTTCCTGGATGCTGGATACTTTCTTCTTTTATCTCGTGCTATAGGCTATGCTATATACAGTAGCATAGGCCTATTCAGACCTAGTTTTATCCTTGAGATCTTTCTCCTTCTGCTGGTCTAACAGCACAGGTATACAAGGAGGCTAACAGTTAGTCTTCTCCAGCATCATCGCACTAGTTCAACAACCAAATCTGCAGGAAATTAATATCCTTTTTTATCCATGTTTAAACTGAAATATCATTATGAAACATTATGCCTTTGGACCACTTTTCTAAGGGTAATCAATCATCATACTATAAAGATTTTATGTATGTGTGTTCCTTATTTCCCCCTAGATGAGAAGACCGATCTTGATAAGGAAAATTCAATATCTAAATCACATATCACACATATTTTACACAAATTCCACAGTCACATATATTTGTACATTTGACAGATCAGCTGAGTATACATTGGAAGATCAAATACACATATTTGACTGTGAGGAAAAGTGGAACCCAGAAACAGTTTTGAGGTGCAGTTAGGAGGTGAGGGGTCAGTTCAGGGTAAGACTTATGGGATGTGTGTGGGTAAGCAATAGTGTGTGTGTATATAAAGAAAGACATGTGTACATGTGTGCTGGTGTATATGTGTTGGGAACATAGATAAGACCAGGATTCAATGGTACTCCTAAAGTCAGAAATGTCATGTCCATCTTGCATTTAGCAGCATGTGCTTCCTGAAGTTCCACACAGAAAAGTTATTATTGCCATACACACACACACACACACACACAGACACACACACACACACATGCACACACAACACACTTATATCAGTGCCAAAGAATAGGAAACAGGAGGAAAACGGAGCGTCCAAAAACAGGGAAACTTTCCCTCGAGCATCTTTGAATGAAGAGATGGCTAATTAGAGTCTGGTTGTGTGGGCCACAATTTGCCCATTTTTGAGAGGAAATATATCTGTATGCAAGCATCTGCACAAGTGAGGGCACATTTGCATGAACATACACACAGTTGGGTACTCAAATCAGTGATAAAGCATGTCCCAATTATCACAATTTGTTAGGTTTAGCCGGTGTGCACTGAGGTGGAAATACTGAAAAGGACAAATGTCTGAAAAACTGACAGTTGCCAGAAGACTTTAGAAAGCTTAGATAGCAGAAGCTTTGAGACGCTCCAGTTTCAGGTGCAATACAAATATATTCTTCCTAAGCGGTGCCCCTGGAAGACATCAATGAGAGAGACTTATATAATGACTGCGTTTGTCATTGGTAGTAAAAAAACCTTCTCCTCTAAATCTCTTCACTGCTTACGACAGCAAAGACAAGTAGAGCGGCTTCTCTGCGACTGTCACCGCTACGCGGAGTGACAGGCCGAATCCTGCTGCTCAGCAGCACACACGGCATATGGAGAAGTCTGTACATGCACACAAACACACATACACCTACACCTAAATACACTTAAATGTAGTACACCAAAAAGCTTTCTTTTGTGAAGCATGGACAACACAACCACAGCACACTTTCAACACATATAAACTTGTCTCCAAGCCCCCGAAGCTTTAGACAACCAAAAAACGCAGAGCCAGCTGCCACAGTCCAGCTGCGAGAAAGAGATGGCAACACACTCGAGCCACCGGGATGCTAAAAGAGAAGCCCTGTTACTTATTCATGTCTCTACTGAGAGCGGGGAGCCTGCTGGTGTCAAAACACTCTCTTTGGGCGTCTTTTCTTGACAGCAGAGCCATGAGCATGTGCTCATCTATGTTGTATAACAAGAAGGTATTTTTAGGCAGGTGCTTTTAGCCAAGGCTAAACTCAGCATTGTTTTGAAGCAGACTGATCAGAAGAGGGATCTGAGCTTTTGTCATTCAGCTGTTTTCGAGCAGATGGTTGGCTCCAGGGTACTCGGTTCTAGCACAGATGAAATCACTGGAATACTACTTTGCGAATGGATGCCTCTGACAGCCAGTCAAGTTGCAGTTTACGCCTTTTGTCCAAATTTGTCTGACTGTAAAATGTTATTAATTGTCATTAATTAATTCCACAGTGACCTTGACCTTTGACTAAAAAAATCTTCACCTACAGTCCCAATGAATTCTTGTGCTAATCTCAAAGAAATTCTATTAAAGTATTCAGATTATTAGTTTAGTGGGATTGGAATCCACATGCGGAAAACCTGAAATATCTCCAACCACAATGTCACCTGCAGGAAACCATAAAGTTACTATCAAAAGCAGCTGTACGTGTGACGCTTATTGACTTTGTTCTATGACAATTAGGCTCTGTCCTAATACTGAGGATGAAAGCACTCAAAAATAAAACTCCTCTTCTAATCTTTTGTCTTTTTGTAAGACATAGACACACTGGCACAGCTCATTTAAAAAGAAATGGAGATGCGCACATACAGTATCTCATGTCATGACCACTACAGTAAACATTAAGTCCACGTGGTCCTAGTCCCAGATGGTTTCAGTCACCTGCCAGCCATGATGAGTCATTTAGATACATATCCTGAGGGGCTGTGTTGGTTTGGGATAAAAATGCCATGGATGGCAGCCAGGGGAGCCGTTATGGACTGTAAAAAGCACGAAACATAACGAGCCTCGTGGGAACTCAGTTTACGTACACAGACCAACTTCCACTTTCTGCCTCTGAGGAACCCTGTCTACTGCTGCCAGCAGAACTGCGGAGAGAGTAATGTGCATTTTTGTATCCGTGCTCATGCTTGAGGTGGTGTAAAAGACATGAGTGTAAGTGTGTGTCTTTGTGTGTGCAGTTTTCCAATTATTACTTATGACAGAAAGGAAATCCAAAGGAGAAGGACGAGGGGGGGGATTTTAATGGCCACAAATTATTTACCTTGCTGATAAAAAAACCAACGAACAATAAATGCACAGTTATCTCTTGTGAACAAATAATTTGTTCCAAAGTAAACTTACACTATCAAACTATCAGCCAGAGACGGATTAAATCCCAGACTCTAATCTAAGAATTTCTCAAAGTCAAAACCCAATCTCCTCCATAATTGGAATGCTGTGTTAAATGAAAACAGAGTGTAATAGTTTGGAAAATATATTAAATTGAAAATATAATCTGATTAACACTTTGATAATAAATGCAGAAGAAATATTAACAGTCATTCAATGCACTAATTATCACCTAAAATTATGACCAAGCCAAGTAATTTAAGCCAAGTATGTTCACCTGGACAAAAGAGCAGTTGGACGGACATTTGAGACAGAAAGGTATCATACACTAGCTGCCAGTTACAGGGCAGGCAGAATTTCATGGATACAGTATGTTCACCTCCTAAGCAGTTATAATCAAGATAGCTGGACATGAAACGTGCGAGATCAAATACTTTCTTGCATTTGTCATTCCTAGAAAGCCAGCTTACACATCTGAGGTAAAAAGTTGTTTAAAGTCAGTGAACAAATTATTTAAACTTGGGCCTCATCCTCTACTCATTTCACTTCAAGCCAAGGGGCTTTATGGAAAAGCACGCTGTACCACAGAGGTAAAGCCAGGCTGAAATGTAGAGCTGAGTGAGAAATGGATTTGCCCCCTGAGTTTCGTCATGTGTCCGTGGGAAGTGACAGCCTAGCTACTGACAATAACACGTGAGAGGCATGCATTTTGTGCATTTCTGTGCATATGCTTGCCTGCATGTACTTGATTTCATAAAGGAAAAGGAAGGAAGGAATGAAGTAAACAGGGTTCTAGAGTTCAAATTCTTTTCCTTCTGGGAGTCTGTAGCCTGCGGGCATCAATATTTCCTCATTGCCCCTGAGGCCCAAAATGCTACTGCTGACTTTAGTTCAAAAGAGCAGAGCATTTTTGGATTTAAGTCAAGGAAAGGTGAGAGACAGTTTAGGCAAAAATATTTAAATACAGAGATAAAATGCAGGGTGAAGCTGAGCCTTGGCAGTTTGCTTGGTTCATTTTTATTCTTATCCTAAGACATCTTTTTGCCTCAGTGTCAAATCTGATAGGTCAATCGGTTTGAGACTGATGGGGCAGGTTAATCTCCTATTCTGAACCTCTGGTCAGGACTAGTATGTTTTGCCGCTTGGCCAATCACAGATATGATCAAACTCACCTCGGGCTGACTGGCTTGACTGACTGGCTTGTAACAAACAAGCTTGTGAGGCTGAGCACATAACCAAGAAATGGAAAAACTGCCTGGGTTGCAAAACAACTGAATCATATACAGAAAACACACATATTACAAGCAAAATATCACCCGTGTTTCTGCAAGTCATGCGTCATATTGTGTAAATCTGCCTAGTGTAACCATGCACATGTAGCATTAACAGAATCATAATCTTTAAAATCACAGGACTACTAAACGCTGCCACTCATTAAAATCTTGACAGAAGCTGAAGCTGTGACACTGGGAAATGTCACTGCATCAGTCCATTCCCAGCAGTCTCTCTGATGGCTTGTCATCACAATCTTAGCCTGACAGCTTTAAATCGATCACCAACCCTCCTTCGCCCCTTTAAATCTCTGATGGTGTTACAGCAGACTTGTATAACCTTTGAAGGACATATTTCTTACTTCCTTCTTACCCTTTGTTTTTATGCCAGGCACATCTAAAAACCAGGAATGACATTTTGCCACAACGTTTCAAAGAGCCAGAAAGTAAATAAATGGCAGACAGAAATGAGGCAGGTCGAATCTTCTTGCATTCCACGCATGCGCAGGACTGGAACGTAAGCGTTTTCTGCCGTTTCAATGTGGACGCACAACTCTGTGAAAACGACTGAAAACGATAGTGTGGACACGGAGCGTTTTCAGACGTAAACAACGTTTTCAAATCTATCCGGGCTAGTGTGGACGTAGCCTTAGTCACTTGCCCAGTCTCTGGACTTTGTATCCTATTAGGTTTGTATCCTAAAAAGCCTATATATTCCATTAGCTTTAATATCTTTGTACTGATATCTAATATCTTTAATTGTTTTGGGTAATATACCCAGATATTCATGCTTTTTAGCTCCATAATGCTCATTGTGCTGAATGCTTTAACCGACAGATACAATCAGGTATAATATGATATGGCTGCAGTTGCTATGGTGCCAACCTTTCTGCCATTCTGACCACAGCACATTGCTTTTTTTCACACGCACATGCATCACTGGCTGCAAAGCACAGTCCAGTGGGTTTGTCTTAGCAAACACCCACCTGGCTATGGTTGAAAATGAATGACAACGAAGCTATCAAATTCACAGCCAGATGCTCGGGAGAGGAAAACATCAGCTAAAAGCCAACAATCAAAAGTGGAATGTGAAAAGCTGTGTTCAAATTTGAATATTAACAACGTGCTTGCATGAATCTCAAAAAGTGTGAAACCGGAGCTACTCCCGGGTGTGAACCACAAATGAATCAAACAGGCACCAGAAAAACAGTCTCCATCCTCACCTGTCAATGTCACCCTGCATCTCTTTGCTTCCTCTTTGGGATACGTCTCGAGAAGAAGCTGCATCTGAGGCTCGGCCGGTGTTCCGTGCATACAGATGAAGGCTGCCATCTGTAAGGTATCTGTGAGGGGAGAACAAATTACAGGTATAAACGTTTAACTTCAGTTTGCTTTAGAAAGTTATTCTTTTTTAACTCGTGGCTCTTACACTTTAAGGTCCTTGTTTAAGTGAAGAAGAAGCAAATTATGTCAACTAAACATAAAGGAAGATGCTACCTTGGCTAATCTAAATAATGAACATGAAGACTGTGTGTGGATTTTGCAAAGTCGGTATAGAGAAGCGAGTTTGTGTCTCTGTGTACCTGACAGTGAACGAGCGGTAAGATTTGAGGCAACTTCCAGATAGCTATCAGACACGGCTGGTAGAACACGGGGGCCATTAGCGCTGAGTTAATTAAGCTAATAATTCAGCTAATCACCTTTCCCTCCCAACATGTTGTTACATTTTCTGCTCTGTTCTTCTTCTTTAACCTGTTAGCAGTTGGACGTACCGCCCACGGTACATTGGATGGTTTAGGGGACTAATTGTAAATTTGTAGGACTGCTAAGGGGTTAATCTTGCAGATACCTTGCTACATCACACCTCATCCTTACCATTCCCTCACAGTTTTCTCTTTACAGCATATCTCCTATTGGGAGTGTGTGCTCACATGATTGTGTGGGTAAAATGTGAAAAGCCTTTTCTCCTACGTGCTTAAGTCATTTATTGCTATTGAGCGAATGAAGGTCAGAAGCCTGCTGCTGTAATGACTTGCAGAAGACACAAACTCATCCATTCTCACTCAGGTAATCTGTCAGTGTCGTGAGTCCTCTCAAGGTTCACATAAATGTATTACTTGAAACATCCTGTGTGTGGTTTTACTATGAAAAAGTATACATAGCCTTGCTGTATGACAGTAAGCTATTTGTATTAATGTGCAGAGAAAGGCAGGTAAGGCCTTGGTGACTGTATGAATACAAACTAAGCATGAATTTCTGCACACTGAAATGGAAATCTGTCACATGTTAGCAAACAAATGACCTTTAAAGTGGACTTTTACTGAGTATAAATGATGTGGTGGTGATATTGTGCACTTAAGATATTTCTTCTTTATACAGCAAAGCATAGTTATGTATTTAATTTACATGGATTACATGGTGGTGCAACATGTTTAAAATCTACGAGCTCTGTGTTCAGTGCATAAAAAGGCTGAGAGCTACATTATTCAGAGGGAGGAATAAATGTAGGAGGCACAACTAAACAGAATGCTGTTTCACACCACAGCGTGGCACAGAGGGATCAGCTAAAACCAATTCAACTTATTTTGACTGTAAACATCAAAAATTCATTCAGTTACTGAAATCACAAATAGCCCTAAGATAAATATTCAAAACACTGTCCTGCACTGGTCGACATTTTTTGGGGGAGGGTTACTCGTGTCGTGTCTTAAAGACTGAAAATGAGAAAAAAATAGCCACAGGCTTACTACTTAAATGTACACAAACCTGGAGGGGTCTGAGTGCCCACTATAGCGCCCTGTGGTGGTGCCTGCGCCTGTTGTGCTCGCCCTGGGCGCAGCGTAGCCACTGGGCATCGAGGGGGCGTCACCTGCCTGGAGACGTGGGGTTTGTGATTGGCCCAGACGCCAGGACATGGGGGAGGAGCGTGCAGCGAGGGCAGGTATACTCCGCCCATTCACCTCAGTGGTTACTGTCGTGTCAAAGGTTGTTTCTAATGTACTGTGGAGAAAGAGGGGTAGAGACATAGAATAAAATAATTTATATTTCCTCACAATATACATTAAAAATGTTTTCCCCATCAGAATGATGTTTTTGAAAATCCTAAAAGAGTTTTGAAGATTGCTAGGTGTATAGAGGGTCTTGGCAAAAATCACAAGTCTAAGACGCTGAAGTAATACCAAGTACACGCCTGTGCAAAGGGCAAATCAATCAGGTGAAAAGATCAGTCATATTTTCAGTAGACAGCCTTCTACAGTTGAGTTCCACTCCCTTCATCTCACATGTCTTTTTTCTAACACTGTGCTTGTTTGTGCGTGTGTGTGCGTGCGTGCATGAGTGTGTGTGTGTGTACACATGCATTTAAAAGTGTGTGACCTTCATAAAGTGCTCTTTCTTCCAGCGTTTTAACTTGAAGGGGGAGGAGAGAAGAAAGACTCCCATGAGAACTTATGTCAGAGCATCACGGTACATCACACAAAGATGGAAATGGAGGGAAGGAGACAGCTCTGCTTCCGCTCAACTATCAAGTGGATTTGATAGAAAATAACATTTGGATTAGGTGCCCTAACAAGGCTAAAGAAGGGAAATGAACCTCTTCAAAACACATCTGCTAATGTCACAACAATAAGCACCTGCCAGTGCATCTAGTCATTGGCAGGTTTGACTATTTTGAAGACAATCTGAATAATTTGGAACGCTTGCTGTAATATTCCCAACCCATCTCATGAAACCTGTATTAAATCTCATTGTTTTAATCACTAATGACAGAAAATGCCAAAAAATGTTTGATAAAGAGTACTATAAGAGTACAAGAGAAAAAGACAATGATGTAATGATGGACAGAGATCAAAAAACACTGACTCACTACCATGACCATCCTCCACTAACTGAGGAACTGCTGCTTTTCCCCTCCAAGTCTTTACCAGGATCTGCATGTAAGAACTGTCACATTTGAAAGATCAGGATGATTTATTGCATGGAATGAAAGCAAAATCCAGCCTGAAACTTTAATTATTTATGTGAAGTAACAGGATAATAGAAGTAAGGCAAATGAGTCAAAGTGACTGGACACCAAGCCCCGCAACTCCACAAACTACAGCATATGTGCACTCTCAGTGAGAAAAGTGGGAACTCACTTGAGCTCTCTCTACTGGGGAAAAGAGTGCACTGCAGTCAAATAATGAGAGAACGGACAGACCTAACATAAAACCAGGCATCTCTGACAATCTGTTACTTTAAGGATAAGCTGGTAATGTGCATTCCAATCACAAACATCCCTCTGTGGGCAGAATACTAGCATGAAATTGAAATGATGCACATAACACAAGTGGTAGCAGGCGCTACAAATCATCTGTTTTTCAGGACAGGATATAATGATTTTATGATCATATACCATATTTGCATATTTATAATATAATAAAATTTTGCATAATTTCTTGCATATTGGCTTACTGACTGTAGCACATCACGCAAGTGAAATGCAGGATAGTAGTGGGAGTAGTAGGAGAGGCCTCTGCACACTGGTCTCATTAGGTGACAAAAGCAGTGACACTTTAAAACAGCGTCTCACACATAACAGTGTTAGAGATGTGAGAACAGTGTGTGTGTGTGTGCTTAGCGAGAGGACAGAACGCTGCACCCCTGAGATGCCAAGTGCCAACATAAGAAGGACAGCAATGCCACCCATATTCACTACACATCTTTATCAACACCTCCTGAGATCCACACACATGCTCACATGGCCAGTGACGTAGGTGATTCAATGTTATAGTGTCTAGCTAAAAGAGAAAGAATGCTTATCTTATCCATCACACCCAAATATGGAAATCCAAAATCAATTTGCCACAGTATAGAAATCAAAATCATTTAACCAGTCATACACAATGTGGCCCACTTAATCAGCTTATCTTTATCTCCAGGCAGCAGAGAGAGAAAATGAGGAAGGCAGATAAACCGAGAGTGACTCTGCATGTAGGTGTTCAAATAAATAGGCATGAAAACCAAGAATATGCCTGAGCAGCAAGTACAGGAAAAGTGCTAACATACCTTACACATCCAACCCACCACATATGTATACTCATGTCAAAACACACACACACACACAGCAATAAAAAATGTTCAATATTAAGACCACATTTCCCCCAAACCCTTTCCATTATCTATAGAACAGGACTACAGCCCCCAAAAATTGATCTGAGACTATTTTTACGCTTGTCCAAGGGCTTGGCATGGAAATAATGCATGCTGACAGCAGGGCACTGCTTACTGCTGAGCAATGCTTAATATAAATATGCTGGACCTTGTTCTTGCAGCTGCTAATGAGCTCTGTGTTAATATCCAGTTCATGGGAGCTTGTCGTTAGCAGCACTTCAGAGACACTGCACATGTCATGGTGTGTTTTTCAGATTCACAACTCTGCACTCTTGCTGTTCAAGTCACAATCATCCTTCTGAGGCAGACAGATGGTATCAAAATTTGATAATGTATACAAAATGTATAAAATGTCATATGCTTCGTTGTGGATCTGATTGCAGATTATAAATCATAATATTGTATTGCTTGCTATTAACTGTTATTTTAGACAACTATATAAGTTACTGTCTTTTATGAAATTGAGGAATAATTTTACTTAAAGAATTTTCTTTTAACTTTCAACTTACTTCAACATTACCTTTCAAACTACTGAAGAAGTGAATTTTTAGTAGGGAACATAGAAACCTAGGGATATTTGGCATGAAAAAAAATCATCTGCAAATTTTTGTTTTTTCTATTTTTCTATTTTTTGTCATTATTGGAAAATTGCAGTTATTGAAACTGTTTTCTGCTTTCACAATAATCAGGTTAACAGCGATAGCAGCGCATTTGGTGGATTACACAGTTGCTACTCTACATGTGTGACAACTAAGATTTTTGCATGTTTTGTTGAGTATTTTGTGAGTTTAGAACTTTTGCAGTAAGGCTGCTGACATTAAAAATGCTATTGACGCATACATTGTACACATATTATAACACATAATATCCTCACTTCTTAATTCCTATATGTCAACTCAGAATCTCCTTCATTCCAAAGCAATGAATAATTTAAGACGTCCTATATTCACTGTTTTCCAAATGTAAACACAGAATAAACAAGCCGGTCTCAGGAAGCTATTATGTTCAAAATGTCGTCTGGCGGTTGCTAAATCCCTTTGGGACCAAACGGCAATCCCTCAGGTGCCAGCAGACTGGTTGACATAAAAAAGGGGCGATATCCCTCGACTGTTTGCTGTGCTAGGTTTGTCCTTGAAGATTATAGCTTTTCCTCACATGTGGAGTTTTTTTGCATAGAAAAAAGTGGCTGTAAATGAAATGTGGGGCTGTATGTGAGGGCCCCATCGCATCTGGATATCTAAACAATGGTGTGAATGCCACTCAAGCTGTGCGATGGCGAAAAGCAAGGTCAGTTCAATGAGAGAAGGAGACTGTTTCAGAGTCTGTGTAACCGTAGCTTAACCACATGAATCTCTGTCAAGTGGGTCAATCCTTTCTGTAACATTAGCCCTCACTATCTTCCAGACAAGGGCATAGTTTCAGTCTGTTCTGACATAATATCAAAGCTATTTAAAGAAAAGATAAATGTATGTGTATGAGTGTGCAATCACATAACACTGAGCTTATTGGAGAAAAAAGCATTTGCAAACTTGCTTCTAAAGTTACGATCCGTTTCAAAAGATGGTGTTTATTAGTAATGGCATCATCATCCCCCCATTTCAATCAAAACTGCACATAATGTGCTTTTAACTTCAAGTAACCATTTCATACATTTTAATTTGGAGTATTTTTCTTTCCTGTTGATAAGGGTACAAATACCAGAAAATCTTTTAAAATAGGAATGTAATGAGTCAAATGCCATAATTATCAAAATCATCAAGCTATAACTAGCTCCTAGGTCTTGTTAGATCTGATCCTGCTTAGATAATGAAAACACGATTCCTATCTTAAAAGTCACACTTAAATTTTGCAAATTTGCTTGAGCACAGAGCATGAAAAATTCCTGTAAGATGCTTTACTGCAAAAGCGTCTCAAAGGGAAGACCTTTTGGTCCTTGTTCATTCATTTAGTGGTGCATAGACAAATTATTTATTCTATCTTTGGCAAATATAGTATCACTTGTTTTTCTAGGCACTCTTGAAAAAGTAAATTAAGTATGTTTCAGCAGCTAAAACTACCTTCTTAATCTTGCAGTCTGCTCGGCTGGGGTATAAACAGATATAAGTGCTTCCTAAATAGGAAGCAAAGAGAAGGACAGAGTAATGAATATGACAGCCATGTCTGCTCGAGCGTAACAGTGATTAATTAACTGAGGTACTAAGCTTCTTGGTGATTAGCACCATTTCTTATCCAGGAGAGAGATTAGGGTGACCTGGCTGGGCTTTTGTTGTGGACAGAATTGGTATTCAAACTCAAAGGCTCTCTTTACATTCAAACATTCACAAGCTGACTTCCCATTTTACACTCGGTCTAATGACTGAAAGCTGAGCGGTGATCCATACTGCTGCCACCAGTACCTACTGTTTTACACTGTTTCACTGCTTCAACTCACATACACATATACAGCATACACAATGCTAATGTGGCGGTATGATGATGCATTTTTCAAATACTTCACGCTGACTGGCCTTGTGCGTCTGATGCATGAAAATGAGACTTGCCTCCTTTGACCAATCAGACACCTCACACCCCAAACCTGTGGGTCCCATTGGATTAAATGTGGTGGTAAGACAATGCCGCTGTATTGATTGTGCCTGGCTGAGACTCCTCTGAGGAATAAAGGAGTAGAAAAAAACACAAAAGCATGCACACACACACAGACTGCCATCTGTCATGGCTGTTGACAGCCCGGCCACCATCTTCCTCTGTAAATGGGGCAAAACACACAAAATAATAGACTGAGGGTGAAGGAGAGAGGCGAGGAGGGAACATTTCGCCCAGGGAGCTGATATAAACCAATAGATCATTTTGCCTTTGCCGCAATCTTTTCACTAGATTCTCTACGGTGCCTACGGCTCCCAGGTAGGACAGCTTTTTAAGGTGTTGGTTGTCCATCAACTCCTGAATGCCATTACATGTGTGCCAGCTGGTGAGGAAGGTGGCGCCTGCTTTTAATTAAATCCAGGATAGGTGGAGGAGAAGATGGCATGCTTACAGAGTGAGTATCATTAATAGTTGGGGACATATCTCCCTGATAAATTGTACAGAGTGAGTCAGTCCAATCAGATCTGTTTATTTGCTAAGGACGAGTGATGTACAAACTCACTTGGGTAATCTCAAGATTCAAGATTCAAGAGCTTTATTGTCAATACAGTAGTATACACAATATACAGTGTACCGAAATGCCCCCCATGGTGTATTTATAAATATATAAAGGATATATCTCCAAGAGATATAAAACTAGGAATTACATATAAATAACATGCTAAGTTTAGGTAAAATTAAGGGATAAAAAGGTACTAATTACTAACTATACAATTCTATACAATACTATAATTGTAACTATACAATATTAACTGTATGATAAACACAGACAGGACAGAGACAATACAAAGTGGAATGTGCAGTAGGTATTGAATAGAGATGGACCGATCTGATATTACGTATCGGTATCGGTCCGATACTGACGTAAATAAAGGGAAATAAAAAATGTAATCTGATCCATTAAATATCAAAAACTTGCGACACGGCGTAACTCGGCTCATAACTGTAGCACGTTGGAGCAGTATGCGTCACGTGATAGAGCGGCTGTGTGTATTTGTAGCCTCGCTAGCAATCCGGCATTTCATCTCCGAGGAAGTTATCCCAGAGAGAAGTAAAGCAAGTGTGTAAGTTCATCTCTGAATGTTTGTAAAGCATTCCCGCGTTAAGCTTAACAACCGATATATGGAGCGACTGCCTCTCTCTCTCTCCCTCTCCTGCTGCTACTTCAATCATGAAACTGATCAATGATCAGCTTATCGGCTTTTCTGTCGTGAGTCCGTCTCTCTTGTTTGTTTATCAAGAGAAAGATGTTGAATCTATTTAATTATTCTTCAAAATTAATTGATTTCTGTGCATTTTTTTTCACACTGCATCAAATTAAAGTTGATTACGTCGATTAAGCATCATGAGGTGGAGGGTGGTGGGTGGTTCCCTATTTTTTGGGTTTTTTTGCTGGGAGTTTTAGAACCCTATTAGTTAGGTTGCTTACTCTTTAAAATACCAGAATAGGGAGGATGGAGCAGGTTTAAGTTTATTAGATTGATAAGTGTTGCTGAACTATTAAATATTTTGGGTGCAGTGTATTTTTTGCATACAGGTGTAACAGAATAGCTCTAGTGTTTGTTTTTTAACTTGAGTTTGAACTTATACAAAAAGCAGCAAGATATTAAAAAAATTTATTGATTAAAAAACACGCTATATCGGATTCATATCGGTATCGGCAGATATCCAAATTTATGTAATCGGTATCGGACATAAAAAAGTGGTATCGTGCCATCTCTCTTATTTAATACCAGTTTCAAGTTATTGTCGGGATATCATTGACGAGACATGACAAAGACATGTGCAAAGTGCAAAATGTGCAAATATAATATAATTTAGATGTGTTCAGAACTATGTGACTGAGTGTGCAAATAAGCATGCTGAGCCCAGGTCCAGTTTGTAGTGGATTTGTGGAAGTTTTTGTTGTTTTTGAGTCTTTTGATGAGTATTGTAAGGTGTTTGTAAAGGCGTATGTGTATATCAGTCCTTTTGTGGTAGTGAGTTGAGGGCTCTGACTGCTTGGGGGAAGAAGCTCTTCCAGTGTCTGGTCGTCACGGTTTTGATGCTGTGAAACCGTCTGCCAGATAGAAGGAGGGAGAACAGTGCATGTGAGGGGTGGAGAGTGTCCTTCACTATGCTGTTCGCACGTCGGATGATGTGTCTGTCATAGAGTTGGGAGGTGGATGTGAGAGGGCCTCCAATGATCCTCTCTTCTGTCCTCACTATGCGCTGCAGACACTTGTTTTCAGCGAGGGTTCAGTTCCCGTACCACACAGTGATGTAGCAGCAGAGGACGCTCTCAATGGTTCCCCAGTAAAATGATGTGAGGATAGGAGGAGGGAGACTGGCCTTCTTTGGTTTCCTAAGAAAGTGAAGATGTTGTGGGGCTTTCTTCATGATGGTGGTGGTGTTCAGGTTCCAGGAGAGATCGGCTGACCCAGGAACTTCACACTGTTGACCATCTCAACAGCAGATCCGTTGATGTTCAGAGGGGTGTGGGCCATTGAGAGACAGGTTGTTATTCTGACACCAGTCTACCAGGTGTTGTACCTCCTCTCTGTGCTTTTACAACTTTAAAAAAAAATAAATATTTTTTATATATTTATTTTTAGTGGCCATGATGACGTGATGATATATATGGCTCTGCGAAGGGAGCATGTTCTATATTTGGGTTGTGGAAGTATTGATACTACTGGGGCTAAAGCACTGGGTAGGCGTATCTGGTAAAACACATGACTGGTTCAAGTTGGTTCTGTTGGTTCACATGGTAAACCACAGGGTTCTGTTCTTGGCCCCCATTTTATTTTTAGTGTGTTTACTTCGTGGTTTTTATCTTGAAAGGTGCTATACAAAATAAATAATCTGGATAAAAACCAGAAACTGTTGTGTTGTTGCATCTTCAGATTAGGGTCATCCATTAAGCGTTCAAAGTAAAGAGCTCTGCACGCCTACCTGTGGCTGATCTGTGTCCCCCGTAGACTGGACATGGTCTCTTCTAGGTTCTGTCGCAGGTCAGCGATGTTCTTTACTGTCCTCATACGTCTTGTCTCAGGGTCTTCTCCTGCACACATAGATTTTTACATGATTTACTCAGATCCCTGGACATACTTTTACAACAAGCACCTGTCACCCATTTACACAAAAGCTACAAACACACACAACATAAAAAGTGATGAGGATGGCTGACATACAGTTTTTCATTGAATTTCACCGAAATGTCTCAGTAGGGGGAACAAAATGATGACCGATCACAATGACAGACTGCATTACGGTGAATGTCCCTAACCCACTTGCTGAGAATTTGGATCTCATACAATAAATCCGCCTGTCAGGCTGCACTAACGTGCACTTCTTCTGCTTTAAAAAGTGTGTGTATCATTTTATGCGGTATTGACATTTTTCCTTCAGGCTGATGCTGAAATGTCATGCCATGACACCACGCAATCTGTCACTTAGTTTGGGACACAGTCATGCCCGCATGTAGAACCAAACTCTGCCAGAGCTCCTGTGCTTCTCTGTCAGACATGTAGAGAAATGCTTCCATCTCTCTACCTCGCCCTAGAGCAGGAGACAGCTAAGAAAGCACTTCATATATTTTATGTTCTCTTTCAGTGCCTCGTTTACAGATGAAGAATTTGTTTCATTAAGCTTACTGAAGTAGTGTTGCTAATAAGCACTGGACGTGCAACATTTCAGAAGTGTGAGCAGCGACCACAGACCAAAGTATCTGCTTGTCAGCTCCAATTAAGCTTCTCTGTTAGCTTGTCAAGCTAGCCCATACCCACAGGCAGGTACCACACAATGGGTAATTAACAAGTGGCACGAGACACAGAATGGATGGTGGTCACAGTGCTTTCTAGTTTTAAGGTGATTTCACAGGGAAACTGTCTCCGTGGCACAATAAATGAGCCAGCAGATGTTGGCCAGTGTTGCGTAATGTTAAAATGACTGCAAGAAGCTTTTCTCTGTGTTTCAGGCAATGCAGCTGTGATTACAATGTGGGGCACATCAGGGCAGACGGAGGTTCTAGAGATTTGAAAAGGCCTCAGGGAACTCCTCTGCACCAGCTCATTGCCACGGGCAGAAACCACAGTATCTGAGTTCTTTATCTTCTGGAATATACAGCAGGATTATATTGAATTTGAACAGAAATGCTAAGCTAGTTTGATGGAGCTCTGTTTTTTGTACAGATCCCGTCTTTTTGATTCTACACTGAACAACGTGATCAGGCATGAACTACTACAAAACTGGCAGTACGTCATTCATTTTACACACTGAGACCAGTCTTCCTGCTTTGCAGGACGTTATGTTACAATACACAGTGGTAGAGTCACTTAGGCACATTTAAAGAAAAGTGCCTTGATGGACACATTTCATTTATCTTTGTTTTGTTCAAGCTTTATTTTTGAAAGAGAACAACTTTTATTTTATTCACTATTTCACTATTTATTTGATCATTATTTGCTGCAGTTGCCTAAGTTCTTGTGCCTGCTGAGGCTCTACTGAATTAAAAAAGTTTAA
Source organism: Pundamilia nyererei (assembly GCF_000239375.1). Classification (NCBI taxonomy): domain Eukaryota; kingdom Metazoa; phylum Chordata; class Actinopteri; order Cichliformes; family Cichlidae; genus Pundamilia; species Pundamilia nyererei. The sequence goes on along the minus strand of NW_005187749.1, from coordinate 346,916 downwards.
TCTGTGACTCACAAGAGCACATGGTACAGGTCTGGCTAAACCTTATTTTTCAGTCACTAAAGTCTTGGGTCGTTTCAAATGCTTTTAGAATTCATTCACTTCTCATTAGTATATGGGGATATGCCTGGCCAGGGAGCCGCTGCCAGTCCCCTCTGAGGTCATCCCCAAACCGCAGCCTCAATTCATGTTCAAGCCATCTGCCATTACCTAAAATGAGGACGTGGTCCGAGCTAAATCCCAGAAAAGTCCACACTGCAATATCTGTTTGTTTTTCAAAGCTCAAGACTTGACCTCAATTACAACATGGATCTTTTAGAAAGGCTAAAGCTCCTTTAAGAAGGGAAATTCTCAATCACATTATCTTAATGGGAAGGGGAGCTCTTCACTGCAAACTCAAAACATTACAACCGCATGATTTTGTCTTTCTTTGTAATCTAGTGATGGGATTTCCGGCTCTTTTTAGAGAACCGGCTCTTTCGGCTCAGCTCTCTAAAAAGATCCGGCTTTTTCGGCTCACAACCGGCTCACAACCGGCTCTTCAGGTTGCTTTGTTGCTTTAATTAATTTATTATTAACAACACTATAAAATTATGCACAAAAAGAATTACTAATGTAAAAAAAAAAAGTGGTTTTATTTATATATGTTTATATATAAATATATACAGTGGCCCCTAGAAACAAAGCATGTACTACTCCAAAAAATCACGTACAAATTCCAAAGCATGTACAAACTCTAAAACACATTTCTAGCATTAACTGAACTTCTAAACCAGAGCTACCTAGATCACTTAAATTACACAATTGAAAGCATATGTGTATTGTTTGTGTATTTATACACAAGCACTCATATATATTCAAATAATTTAAAAAAATGTTCATTTACCTGTTACTACCACACACCAAATCCGGTTGTTGGTACTTCCGGGCTTGTGTAGCCACTAGGTAACAAAAGCTCAACACTGCGCCTAGCATCCTGAAGCACTTCTGTTGTGTTTTGTACGTGTTTTGGAGTTTGTATGTGCTTTGTCTCTAGGGTCCACCGTAAATATACTTTTATTTATTCACTCCACATAAAATGTAATAAATAAATCATATAATACAAAAATCAACTATTCACATTTCAACTTTTAACTATTTAAATTTTCAGCTGTTTCCTTTGACAAATTTAAAGTGAAAACAACACAAAACACTGCAAACCACAACACAATTAAATATAAATTATAATATGAAAACAAAAAGAGGATGCACATTCTCTGTCATATGGACCTGCAATGAATAAACTTTCTGAATCCTTCATCATCTGCAACCGAAAATAGTTGTGGATGATTACTATACCTTTCTAATGTGACGTTGTTGTCCCTGGCTCTCTCTCTCTCTCCCTCCCGCTCTGTTCCTGTGCTACTGAGTGTAACTACCGCCCCTCCCCCCTCTTCCCAGCGCAAAGCACAAGGCTGGCGTGCGGAGTGAAGCGGAAAAAAAGTGCGAGAGAGAGGGTGAGAGAAAGAAAAAAAAAACACGTGACGGCTCGCGATAAGGAGCCGGCTCGCGTTGTTCACGTCAAAGAACCGGCTCTAAGAGCCATTTCGTTCGCGAACGACCCATCACTAGTTCCTGTGCTATTGAGTGTAACTACCGCCCCTCACCCCTCTTCCCAGCGCAAAGCACAAGGCTCGCGTGCAGAGTGAAGCGGAAAAAAAGTGCGAGAGAGATGGTGAGAGAAAGAAAAAAACCCACAGCTCGTGATAAGGAGCCGGCTCACGTTGTTCACTTCAAAGAGTCGGCTCAAAGAGCCGTTTCGTTCGCGACCGACACATCACTATTGTAATCCGTCTTTTTCTCATGTCATCCCTGATGTGCAAAACTTCTCTCACCAGCTCTCCTTCAAGAAAGATCCAATTACAATCCCATTATAAAGTGACATGAGGCAATCTAGAATCTCCATTATGAACGGACTCTTAATGAAACATTGAGAAGCAGTTAAAGGTGCGAGTGTGTGTGAATCTATTTGTGTGTGTGTGTCTGTGTGTGTATAAATGAGAGCCATAGCAACAGTGCATGAGAAGAGGTCTCACCCGAACAATGCTGCAATGACATGACTGCATCCACAGTGAAACCAAAACATTACAGCGTTACACTTTCTGCTGTAAATAACTGATTTTAAAGACTAGCAGACTTGTATCGTTAAATCTTTTGCACCTGATGACGTAATGTAGCAATATGCTTATACAATATTTTTTAGCTCCTACTTTCACTTCCAACCCTACAGAGAGGTGAGAAGCCACCTAGCGCTCATTTGGATTCTGTCATGATCCTGGGTCTGCTGACCCAGCGTTTTGTGTTTAGTTTATGTAGCCTTCAGGTTTCCTAAGTTCATTGTTATCATGCCTAGGTGTTTCTAGTTATTTTCCCCTCGTGTTTCCACTATGTTAAGTCTCCCCTGCTTTTCATGTATTTCATGTCTGTGGCTTATGTTGTCAGTTCAGGTTGTCATGTCTATATCTCACTGTGTTTCCTGTTTTATTGTGAAGAGGTCTGG
>NW_005187749.1:340310-341790 GCF_000239375.1 Pundamilia nyererei | reverse complement strand
TGGACTTCTGGACCGTCACCCTCCGGGTCGGCCCCCTGAGGAGTGGTGAACTGTTTCCTGTGCTCTTGCTGGACGTTTTGTTTTGTGGCCTTGTTTCTGGCCCTCCGTCCTGGGCCCCCGTCGCCCGCCCTTGGTGGGTTGACTTTTGGTTTTGTCTTTTCGGGGTTTTGGGCGTCTGGAATCCGCCCTTGAAGGGGGGGCTCTGTCATGATCCTGGGTCTGCTGACCCAGCGTTTTGTGTTTAGTTTATTTAGCCTTTAGGTTTCCGAAGTTCATCGTTATCATGCCTAGGTGTTTCTAGTTATTTTCCCCTCGTGTTTCCACTATGTTAAGTCTCCCCTGCTTTTCATGTATTTAATGTCTGTGGCTTATGTTGTCAGTTCAGGTTGTCATGTCTATATCTCACTGTGTTTCCTGTTTTATTGTGAAGAGGTCTGGTGTGTCTGTTCATCATGTTCAGTTACTCTCCCCCTGTGACGTAATTATGTTCATGTGTCAGCTGGGTTTCCATGTGTTGCCACTTCCCTCATTATCCTCCTGTGTCCTTTTAGTCTGTGTGTTCTCAGTCATGCTTGGTCAGGTCGTCCGTTGTACTGCTCCGTTGTTCCTATGTCTCCGCTCCAGGTATCCCTGTCAGTTTGTTATGTTTAGAGTTTTGTATGTTTCGCTTTAGTTCACCCAGTTTAGGTCATTGTTTAGTTTTCATCGATTCCCTATTATTTTGTACCCTCGTTTCTTGCCTTAATAAACGGCTTGTTTTGTTATTCACATCTCATTTCGGTCTGCGCTTGAGTCCTTCCCTGCAACATACGGTCTGCCCTAGCCAGACCGTGACAGATTCAAGCTTACATTCAGATCTTGGCCTGGAAAGCACAGGAAGCAGCCAAACTGAGACCAGGCCAGTGTGTGTGTGTGTGTGTGTGTGAGAGAGAGGGGTTGAGGGAATAGAATCAGGAAAGGTATATACACACATTCTTAGACACACACACACACACGCACACACACACACACACACACACACACACACACACACACACACACACACACACACACACACACAAACAAATGCTGGATGTTAAACAAATGCTCCTTGAAACAGAGTTGACACAACAAAATGCAAATGGCTACTGTTTAAAATTGACGCATTTATTCATACACTCGAGCATAAACACACACACACACACACACACTGTACAGTACCAGTCAGTGCTTACATGTAGTTCCTTCCCCTACTTTTTCATGCTAACTGGTACAAATAGCCGTTACTAGTGCTAAATGCTATCAATGTACTCTCACAGTTATCTAATTGTACATATGCATATACAAAATAACACTCACGTAAACATAACTGTGCACTAGTTTGCCCTCACTGCTGCAGTTTGTTGCAAATCAGTTTGAATAAAGCTCGGCTTCTCTCAAACTCTATCATTCTCTCTCTCACTCACACACACACACACACACACACACACACACACACACA
>NW_005187749.1:338589-340233 GCF_000239375.1 Pundamilia nyererei | reverse complement strand
ACACACACACATATACCGTATTTTCCGCACTACAAGGCACACTTAAAATCCTTTAATTTTCTCAGAAATCGTCAGTGCGTGTTATAATCTGGTGCGCTTTATGTATGAATTGTGGTTGTGCTTACTGACCTCGAACCGATTTTAAGTGGCTCAAAGATCTGTCAAAAATGTTTCTCTACGACTTTGGTAAGCTACGAAAACCACCACTTGATGGATTGTCAGAGCATTATGGCTACCGTAGTCAGAAGCCTAGCGGACTTGGAGTTCTCTGGGTCCAAAACTCCGTTGCTTAAGGTCCCAAAGTCAAATGAACACTGGAGCACACTGAGAGTTAAAAACTGTCTAAATTCTTTCATCTTCAATAAAATGATCAGCGTTGCTGCTTTACCAGGTATAACAATTACGTTTAACATCCAGGCATCCATGAAAACAGAATTTATTAAATTTAACAGAGTTAGAAGTTAGCAGTAAGTTAGCTCGCTAGTTTCGCTATTTACCTAAACATGATATAGCATGTTCTGACTGAGAGATTTCTGAAAAAAATAAAATGTACAGCTCTGCTATCACTTCCAACATAAATGAAGACAGAAAACTAAACAGCAGTGACGTTTGTAGGGTTACTGAAGTTGGACTAGCTGGTATATAATGATGTGCCATGTGATCGCTAGTGACACAGCTATGTTAGCATAACACAGTGAAAATGCAGCTGTTTCTCTGCGTTTGGACCTTTCGTCCACACGTAAACTGCGTTTCGAATCACCAAAAACTGAGATTTTTAAAACTCCTTTTTTTGCGTTTACGTGTGAACGAGGAATACAGAGTTCGTCACGCAACGTCAAAGGTATGTGCCTTTTTTCACGTCACGCAGTGCGCTACGTTATTGTTTACATGAGATGAATTGCAGAATGGCAGATAGAGACAAAATACTGTTACTGTTAATCTGACTATCTGCAGTTTTTACACGCTTAATTATACACATGCAATTGCTGTCCCTCCATTTAGAAAGGCAGAGGCGTCACAGTGTAATTATTTTACATGTAGTTGTTTTTTTCCTGTGTAATAACAAACAAATTTCCCACGTGTGGGACTAATAAAGGTTATCTTATCTTATAATATTCAACATTGCTATCAATGCATTTTTCAAAAAATGCCTCCCTGTGCAAAATGGGTTCAAAAACATAAACAACATTGGGATAGCGTTTGTCCGTGATTTGAACCGGGGTAACAAATAGATATGCGTCATCATATTTTCTAGTCTTTGGCTTAGAATGAAGTTGGTTTGGAAACATACAGTATTCAGCGATGCTTCATCTCCTGCTTTGCGTTTGTGTGGGCGCCCCGTCAAAAACCTGTCCATGATGCTAGCAGTGACCAAGCGACCCCCCCCCTCCCCGCAGTGGCTCTGCGCCCCCCTAGCGGCCCCCACACTTTGGAAGCTCTGGCATAACAGCTAACACAGTGAAGTTGGAGGATGAACGCTAACTAAGTTAACGTGAGGGTTCCCGATGGTTTCTGACAAATGCAGTCGCAAGGCAGGATGCTGTCAACGGACCAAACTTCAATAAGGAGAACAACTGAGATAATCCATCCACAATACGAGGTTAGTCATTAATATACTGCAACAACATGGGAACAGAGCAGCTG
>NW_005187749.1:329243-338379 GCF_000239375.1 Pundamilia nyererei | reverse complement strand
ATCAATGAACACTATCTGTTTAATGTAATGCATGGTTTTATCTGACACACACACACACACACACACACACACACACACACACACACACACACACACACACTTTTTAAGCCCTTTCAAGGTCCATTTTCAAGCTTTTCCAGCACATTACAAAAAAACTGAATGCATATTTCACTTTGCATCACCTCAGTAAGACCAAAATAATAAGTCTACACATCAGATATTGATGCTTCTTTCCTATGTGACACAAAAAATAGGAGACAGATGTTTGTTTGTTTTTTAAAGTTCATTCATTCAAAACTAACTGTAAGATGTTTAACTACATTGCTTTCTGTATTATTGTTAAAGTTTTAAATGATCACCTTTAACGTGTTTATTCTAATAAAATCATGTCCAGTATGACAGGCATGGAGAACAGCACTGACTGGGAGAGGCTTTGAACAGATGACATACTCAGTTCAATTCAGCATATAAGACTTCATCTGCCTTAAATAAAAAGTCAGCCTTAAAGTATGAAATACTCATATACAAAAACACATCAAAATTTGTCTTAGTGGCTGATAGTGCCCAACAGGTCTCAATTTGAGCTTGAAGCCATTATGAATTTAAGTTGTTTAATGTGTAGGTTCTCACGATAAACAGATTCAAACAATCACACATTGAAACAGTGAAACAGACTGACACGTAGAGGTGCAAGGCAGCCCAGGCGGAGAAATTTTGCTTTTACACTTTGTGACAATCTGATAAGAAAACTATTCAATCAAATAGTTATTTGTGGTTACAGTTTCTAGCACTTTTAAGCACCAAATCCAAAATCCAAGCACTTTTCAAACCTTGAAAAGGCAATATTAAAATCCAAACATTTTCAAGGATTTCAAGCACCCCTACAAACCCTGTGTATGAAGTTGATGATTGTTAAAATAAAAAATAAAATTTTAACAATTACTTGTTTGCTCTTAAATCTACGACATGAGTATATACAGAAAAGTTTGACATGGTATGCAAAAGAAAAAAATAAAGAAATACACAAACAAAAAGTTTCATAATTGTCAGTTTCATAATTTCAAATTCAAAACTAACATTTTCTTTGATTGACTCATATCACATTGATTAGGGTCAGATTTAGTGTGAACAATAATACACAAACAGTTTCATTCTTTGTGAATTCATAACTTCGTTTCGAGCCTGTGAGGAAGAACTCATAAATAGGAGCTCTGACCTGTTACACTTTATGGCGTAACTGACGTTAACCTGACAGCAATCAAAACCCTTTTGAGAAGTTTTGCTAGAATTTTGCGACAGAAACCAAAACAAGTTCAGTTTTGTTTCTCACCAATTCACCAAGCAAACAGACACATTTCACCAAGTCACTACAAATTGGAAATAAATTGGATATTAACTAAATAAACCTGCTTTAATTGTTGTTTGTAATTCTTTATCAATATATAAAATATTCTTCTTTCTCACGTGGATCTACTTGTGCAGTAGACATACCTGTGTTTTAAATGTGAAAATCCTCTGATTTTCAGAAAAGTTGACCTCTGACCTTGATTCAAGGTCACCGAGATTTAAACTTAACAGAGATTTTCAGATGCAACCATGGTATTGATTTGAAAATTCTATGATGCCTTGTTCTTGAGTCATTGCTTTCATAAACTTGGGTGTCCACAGCGCCCCGCCATATACCAAACTCCAAAGTTTGGTATATATATTCATTAAGATTACAACACACAAATAACAAAAATGCTAACACTATTGCCCTTTTTGACAACACTATTTTGATGTTATCTAATGCAGTGCAAAAAGCAAAATAAAAAATAAATACATTGATAACTGGCAGTGTTCCCCTTAGTTAACACACAGGGGAACACTGAGACTTCAGAAGATATATACTGCGTTTGTCTAATTCAGCCACATATTTGTTTCAAATAACCCTGAATGAAGTGTGCAATAATGGGCTATCGATCACATTGGCTGTGTGATTCACAGGCTGTGAGGGTGGTGCAAGTAATAGAAGCTGTGGAGGAGGTGTTGATTTTGCTTTAGCTCTATCTCAAGGTATTTCTGTTTATTGCTGCATCATGCTTCAACATGCTCAAAGGATATCAGCCAAATCTACCCATGCTAACTGTTCTTTGTTTCACATTTCACTTTGATTTATCACAATAATTGTCAGAAATCCTTCTTAATGACTCCTGTGTTTCTCTCACGTTAAAGCCAAGTTTGTGCACGGGTGATCGTTCCACATGGGAGGATGGCAGATGGTGTGTACACTGGAAAATTTGACATATATTAACAGAGCTGGTGCCAAGGTATAGCACAGTACCAGGTTAGACTCCATCAGCTGAGATTTACATTAAACCACTTAAAGCTGCATGCTCAACAAAGTGCCTCATTTGCAGACTGTGACAGAGTGAATGCAGGTGAAAAATAGGATGTGTAATATCTAGGAAATAAACTACTGCTGCTGTGCAGATCTTTTAGGTGAGAATGCAACATATCTGTGAGTGTAAAGGTATGGACTACAGGAAGCAACGTGTTCTTCTAGAGCATGTTCTTGCAAAACAATGCCTTAACCCTTTAAGACCTACCATAGAACCAAGTCCGCCAGAGCTTGTCTTTATATTTTTACATGCTGTAGTGCCATTTATGGGAGCATTTCAAGTTGCTATACATCAATACAACCGTTATAGCCCAAATTTTAATAATATGTATGCATTAAGTCAATAATAACTACAAAAATTGCAAAAAAAGTGCAACAAACAACAACAAAATTGAAATTCGTTTTTTTTTTTTTTTTTTTTTAACATATATTTCTAGTTAGAGAAATGCAAGAGGCTTATCCCTCGAAACTGTAAATACAAAAAGGTTGCACAAAACAGTTTCCAACAACAGGAAATTTATTTTGAGTTTCTTCATAGCTTTATTATTGAGATACAGGTGAGATGATTTTTATATACTGCAGGAAAAACGAAAATAAATACTATAATGCAAATTTGCAAAAAAACAAGCTATTTCCACGAACAGCTGATCGGATCGGCAAAGCGTGTTTCTGGAATATCATGTTTTTGTTGCCGCAAGTACTTTTTGTGCAGTTTTTGCAAAGCTATATGTGGAAGGAAACTGTGACTTAGGACAAGCTGATGACATAAGATGCAAGTACAACTCCTCCGGTTTCATATGCAAAAAAAATTATTGCGCTAGCTTACCTGGTTACAGTTCTACAGGGATTTAAAAATAGTTACGCAAAACGAAGCGTGCCCGCTCCGACCGGTTTGAAAGGGTTAAAATGCCATCTATTCAGAGAAGGACAGCTTGACTCATCATGAAGGTTATGAAAATAACCATCCTATCAGAGCTACTTTGCTTCTCAGTTTGTTTCTTTAAAAAGCAAGATTTTAAATGAATAGAAATTGTTTTTTAAAGCTGCTGATTGACGTGTGTGATCACGTGTGTAATATGTAATAAAAAAAACAACACTTTTAAAGTCCTTTCTAGGCTTTATATGAGAATGAATGCTCACTTACGTGGGCGAGGCTGTGCGTGCAGCACCTGCTCCAGGTCACCCAGCATGGTGAGGATCACCTCCTTATCAAGCTGAGCTGTTCCTTCACGAGGACCTCCCTCAGAAACCTCCTCCTCCGCCCAATATCCGCCATCTTTCTCCCTGCCTCCCTGTTTCCCGCCTCCCTTGTCTGCTGCTGCCACCTCCTCATCGGACCGCCCCCTGCTGACCTCTTCATCTGTTCCTGCCACTTCTCTGGACCTCCGCTGTGCCTCAATCCTCGGGTGGCCACTGTACGATGCCCGCTGTGGCCGCCCTCCTGCTGCTGTACATCGCCAAGGGACTGGAATGAGAGAATGCTCTGACTGAGAGAGCACTTTAGTGAGGGAGAGCGACAGAGATCGAGCTCTGGTGCCCCTTACACCTCCGCCTCTTGTGACCACATCCTTCCTGGGGCTTCCCTGCAGACTGCCTCCTGCCCGTTGTGTGGAAGATGAGTACAATGAAGAGTTTTGAGGTTGGGAAAGGCGAGAAGGCGGCAGCTCGTCGAGCTCAAAGGTGTAAACCTGCTGCTCGCCATCACTGAGCAGGGTCAGGTTAGTAAGCGAGCGCTGCTTGATCCGCAGGTTGAGGTTGTCAGGGAGAGGCTGCGGAGGCCGTCGAGCTGGGCTGCCGCCCTGATAAACCGAGAACTCCGCTCCTCTCTTCATCCTCTCTCTTTTTCAACTAACCTCTTTACCGCTGGCAGCTCAGAGACTGAAACTATACATGCAAGTGGATCTACCTGTGCATGGCACTCTGTTTGACATCTTGACTGCACTAAAACTGAGAAAGCAGATGGAAGCAAGGAGCGCAAAGAAAACAGAGGAAGCATAAGAGATGGAGCCCCAGGTCCTGCGTCTCCCGACTGATGTCCAGGCTTCAGTGGGCTGGAGGGAAAGCGAGCAGAGGGAGTAGAATGGAGAGAAAACCACCTTCTCAGGCATGTAGGTAAAATCCAGATCCATCATTAAGCCAGCCCATAGTCATGGTCAGACGCCGAGCCAGACACAAACATTCATTTCTTCCACTCCTTCCCTGTCCGCATGCTGTCTCTCTGTCTTCTTGGCTCCTTTCTCCTGCTTCACCACAGTCAGGGGCGTGGATGAACGACTCGCTACATCTCTCGCTCCTCACACATTCTCTTTTCCTCTTGCGCTCTCTTTATCTTTTCCCCCTATTAAATGGCAGTGTCTTTTCATTCACTCTTATCTATCTCCCCCTACCTTCTGTCTCTCCTTTAATTACCACCTGACAGCCACGCTCCTCCTGCCTCCTCTCTGACGGTTCCTCTCTCCTCACAGCGGAGAGTGAACGGTGGTGAAGCCGGCAAATGGGCTCACATAGCTCTCGGAGCGCCTGCATCTCTCTCTCTCTCTCGCTCTCTCACTCACTCTCTCCTTTCTCACATTCTCTCCCCCCTCTGTGTTTATCACCCTCTCTTTCACCTAATCTCTCTCTTTCTGTTCTGCTCTTACTAGCCCTCTTCCTGTATGCCTCCCTTCCCCCTCCTTCTCAGTGTCTCTCCATCTCTCTCCCTCACAATGTGACAATGAGTTGCTTGGACAGTGCACCTGTAAGCTTGCAGCCCCCGCTGCACCACTCTGACCACCCAAACGTAATTAAATGCTATCTTGAGGAGCTAAAGCAGCAAGCCCGCAGCTTATCGCGAATCAACAATGAGACCACCGAGCCAACATATTCCCATCAATCACTGGGAGCATTATTAGCACTGTCTCTATTAGTCACAGCTGTCTACCACAGCATTCTCTAATCGTGACTACTAACTGCTGGAGGACCCTGGAAGCAGTTGCCTCAGAAAACATAATCAAGGTGATCCTAATCATCATGCCCTATGAGGTACTTCATCGCAAACTGATGTTTTATCATGAATAAAAGATGAACAGATGAAGACAAATAAACTGTGACACTTTTAAGCTCAAGCTTAACTCAACGTATGAATGAAGAGTTTATATAGAGTGCTGCTTTGATGTTTTAAAACTGGTCTTACTGACACTGGTTCAGTCTGTATATGTAAATGTATATGAGAAGTCTTGTCATGTGGCATTTGTGGTATGCATACACTTGAATTTCCTTCTCAGAGACTCATTCCTGTCTCTCTACTGAAGAGCAGGAAGAATGAAGACTGCAATGACCATGAAGCGTGTGACATTAAAAAGCAAGTGTTTGCAATGGACCCCAAACAAAGAGAACGGTCATCACCGCAGTCTAATTTTATCCTTGAAATCACGGGCTTTGGAAAAGCCGCGACCAAAGCAAAATGTCTGGAATGTTGCTGCCGGCATGACATCCCCAAACCTATAATCACATGCTGTTGTTTATGTATGCTGGTCTTCTGGCTTCACTTTGAACTTGACGTCTGAATTAAGAAGTTTGATTTTAAATGAAGACATCACCATCTGAATCAAGTGACCTGTTCTAAAATGGAAAACCCAAAAAGTCTCAAAGGATCCTCTGCGATAAAATCAGTGATGAAAAGATTATGACGCTAAAGAAAAAGGAGAGAGGACACATCTACCACAGATGTAACCTCTGAACTGAAGGCAGACCAAAGAGCTATAATGGACGAAAGAGCTGTCACAGTGACCTCTTCATTTGGAACTGGTAAAATGCAACTGAAACAAAGAGATTTGTCTGTGCCAGCAGTTTGTATTTTGATGGTCTGGTGCCTGCTTTAACCTCTCATCCTTCTCCTGTCTGGGCTTTTGTGGTTAGAAACTCCTTTAAAAGTGGTCAAATGTCCCTCAGTCCTGAACTCTGAGATGCAGAAAAACGCCACAGTACTGTAATTCCACAATGAAGACAACCTACAGCTCCACTTTATGTGTGTATATGTGTTATGTGTGAAGCTTTACATACAGCCATACCGATCTTGTCAACGTTTTTGATAAATACTCTGAGACTGGCAATGATAAACCATGTACATGTATGTATCATGGTGACTGGTGGTGGTGCAGCAATGCGATTATATCAGCTGGTGGCAGCCTGCAGCGAAGTAAACATAGCTGCAGATGCTCCCCGTGTCCAGCTGTCACTGCTGACCTTTTCCTTTCCCTACATGAAACCAGCCCAGAACAGGAACCCTCCCAGTAAGTACAAACAGACTCACTTTAGCACATTCACACACCAGCTGCATAATACCAGTACACTGAGTTGGCCACAGCAGCAGCTTTCAAAAGGCTCTCTGATCCTGCAGCTACTTTTCCACCTATACTCCATTAACCTCGTCTCTGACAAATATCACTGTGGACAGCTAATCCATATTGTAACAAGAGTCTCTACCTAAGCTAACACATTTTGTTCCAATTGTTTAATGAAGGAAAATGTCATTTTAAATCAGTTCCTTTAGCATGTAGCAGACCACTGCAGTAGAATTATTTATCTACAGGGACAGATCATAATGCACAGATACTTATGCACATTCTCACACCCACACTGAGAAATATCCTCCAAGCGGAGCCCACATCTGTGTGGTGACCTGGTGCATACCTGATATCTCCTCCAGGCACTGTTTGGCTGTCTTGCTGTAGACTAGCTCTCCCTTGGTGGGGCTGAGGCAGGGGTCGGCTGGGGCCACCATGGTGCAGTCATTTTCTGAGAATGTCCTAAAGGCACAAAGAACAAATAACACACAGCAGTTAAGAAGATAGGTTTATCAGATATTTCAGTCTAACCTGAATTAAAGGCACTGCAGTCATGGAGGGATGGATTTAACTAAATTTGCTGTGTGCTTCCTCTCCACCAGCCTGAGCTACCTCACACTGTTTGTTTGCCGATTTAAAGAAACAAAGGTGGAGTCCAACGCTCCTCATAAGATAATAGTCTTACACGTACATACAAACTTTGAACAATGAAAGTGCCACAAAACCATGCAAAAACAGACTAAAGGCACAGAACGACACAGTTATACAGCTGACACGCAAACCCAACAGAAAGCCCTCTCACGCAGGAACACACAAACAGTGAAACACATACAAACTAACACTTTAAACCACACACAAAATCCCGAAATGCACACAGTAAAACTGCATTACAAACTGAGAAAACAAAAAACAGGCAGGTAGAGAACTAAGCACAAGCTACTGAACACCATGCATTTCTTCCAATACATACACACGCGCGCAGACACACACCAGGGACGACCACCACCTGCAGAGCTGCAGATAAAAATTGGCTTCCAATTGTGACAACAGCATTCGCCTGTGACTTCAGTTCATGTGAAAAAGCTTTTCTTCTTCCTGCAAGCTTCCCTCACCTCAGTGGATTCACAAAGACGGAGACACAGATATTCACTACCATTGCTGTATGGCACAGTATCACCCAAAAAATAAGAGAATAGATATGGGGGGGGGGGGGGGGTTGCAGTAATAAGATATTTGACTCTGCTGCTTTAAAAAAGAAGGTTTACTGCTGGTCATGTAAAGAAATGTGATTGAAGATGCGGAACTTTGAAAAAAAATATTAACTGCACCAACAATTTTAATATTTTTAATCGCCCCCTGTAAAAATTGTCCGGTCAACCTAGGTTATGGAAGCATAGGATGAGAACGGGCATTGCAAACTACATTTCCCTGTGGTGCAACTGTGAGTGCATGAGAAAGAGAATGGGAAAAAAATTATTTCTGCACACAAAAGTGGTCTGTTAAGCTTGGAAGATACAACAACTTTAAGTGGGCAGGGAGAAAGAATCCAAATGAGACAAGGATGCCTAATTGTGGCAAAAATGCTGGCAGCACAGGAGGGGGCCTTTATGCATGGTGACGGCTTTGGATGAGGAAGAACATGAAGATGGGAGCCGCAGATATATGAACGGAAGGATATATCTTAGAACACAGCAAAAAGGTTAAGATCTGCACGTGAACTGTTCCTCGAGAATTTTATTCACCACCGAGTATAGTCTGAGACACATTATTACGTAATATGTGTAAAAGATGGGATAGCACGGCAGTGGGGCATTGAGCATTCTCCAGGGTGTACGCCGTCTCTTGCCCTCTACAAGAAGAACTGGATAAGCAGAAGAAAATGGATGGATGGATGGATGGCCTACAATTTCATACCTACTATTATGTAAAAAAGTACAGGTGACTTTCACTGTAACACTTTTGGAGGGGGCCAGCGTTAACACCACAGATATTCTGACAACCCATTAACTCTGCATGTCTGTTGTTTCTAATGATAAACAAATTAAAACACTCCAATGTATCTCTCTTGTACCCTCCAGATTCAATTCCATTCAATGTTATTTATACAGCGCCAAATCACAACAACAGTCGCCTCAAGGTGCTTTATGTTGTAAGGTAGACCCTACAATAATACATACAGAGAAAAACCCAACAATCATATGACCCCCTATGAGCAAGCACTTTGGTGACAGTGGGAAGGAAAAACTCCCTTTTAACAGGAAGAAACCTCCAGCAGAACCAGGCTCAGTGAGGGGCGGCCATCTGCCGTGACCGGTTGGGGTGAGAGAAGGAAGACAGGACAAAAGACATGCTGTGGAAGAGAGCCAGAGATTAATAACAAGTACGATTCACTTCTTGCAAAGTCAATTGTTGCAGATGCAAAGTTGATAAA
>NW_005187749.1:324423-329223 GCF_000239375.1 Pundamilia nyererei | reverse complement strand
AAAAAAAAAGAGACTTTCTTAACAACTGAGAGATGTATATATAGGAGCAGCTGCGACGGATGCCAAATTTGAACTTTCTAGTTCCAATTACTGACCAAGATGGCAAGAAACAGTGAGTAGAAGTCCAAGCTTTAAAATGTTCTCTCAGAAAACTCTGGGTAACATCACAGATGGTCCATCCACTTCTACTACACTCAATGCTTCTGTTTACTTTTTGCTCACTGAGTAGGCTGCTTGTGTTTTCACACTTTAAGTTTTAGTTCCCTGCTTCAGAGCTGACTATCACTCATTATCTCCTCAGGACTGATAGCCGCAGAAGCTCACTAAATGTGTGGGATTAAAGGAATGCTAATGCTCGAAAGAGGCACTGCTGAATGTGGCAGAGCTGACTGTGCGCTGCAGAGGAGGTAGTTCAGAGAGAGAGAGAAAGGGTGAAGGATTTAGTCTTGTTTAATGGGATTCCTAACTCCCTTTCTCTCCTAACACAAAGCCATCCTAGAGACTATTTTTTTTCTTTGGGATTTACCCACTTCCTGCACCTCTGATTGCTGTAACATCATGAAACCATGTGCCAGATGCATGCCTCTAACAACACTAGCTGAATGGAGAGAAGGGGAATGAGTTCTTGAACACTGCCAATGTCTGGATGCTCACATCAAAGATGAAACCCAGACAGTTAAATAATAGGCTTTGGCAAGCAGCAGGGAGTGGATGTTAATTTGTTCGGTGATGCCTGTGAAGGGATGTGGAGGCGAGAGCAAGACGCACAGTGGGGAGGCTCCAGCTGATCACTGGGAGAACTCCAAGATCTCATGGGGTGTGTGAATGACTGTAAGCATGTGTGAATGTGTGCAGGCAAAAAACGGGTCAACAGGTTGCTCTCGCTGGGTGTCCTTTGAGTGATGACGATAGGACAAATAAACACACACACACGTGCCTCACCTGTACATGAAGGGGGCCACAGTAGCTGTATTAGGATGGTTGTGCTGCTGCTGCTGGGGAAGCTGAACTACTCCATTTCCTCCTGGTGTTCCTCCCCCTCCCCCACTTCCTCCCACAGTGGACGCAGACAGGGCTGAGGTGCTGGTGGACGAGGTCATGCTGGTCCGTTTGCCCTCTGAGCCCCCTACGGAGCGTTGGATATAGAAACTCCCACTTTGCCCCCCTTTGGTTAGCTTGGCCCTCTCTCCCTCTCCTCCCCGTATATTTCCGCTGCTGTTTAAGGCGGCCTGGTTTTGGGCCTGGGACTGACTTTGCGGCTTTGCTGATGATGCCAAGGGACCTTTAAGTCCTGGCTTTGGGATGCTGCTTGAAGCTGAGGGGGTGCCACCATCTTTCTTCCCTGACGATGACTTCCCTCCTTTTGGGATGAGGCTGGCAATTTTTGAGGACTTCTTCGTGGACTCGGGAAATGTGTCGCGCTCCTCTTTTGGGGGAGAGCTGTCCTTACAGGACTTCCCAGACTTGCTCTTGTCCTCCTTGTCTTTGGAGGAGGCTTGAGACCTGCTACCACTGGCAGACGCCTTTGAATAAGAAGAGGGTGAAGATGAGGACGTTTTGCTTGGTGCGGTGAGGGACGACACAGGGGTCTTTGTAGCCATTTGTTTGGCTGTAGCACTGCTACTAACACTGCTGCACGCTGACCCTGTAGGTGTCAATCCATCTTCACCATACTCTGATAGGTCATCTTCCTCCTGCAAAGCCATCTCCACCACAGATGGTGATGCTCTTGAAGCCGATCGGGGGTTAATCAACCGAAATTTCTCCAGCATTGACCTCTGAGGCAGTGCAACACTTGACCCTACTTTTGACCCATCCCCTTCTGGGGCTTGCGGTGATGGGGTGGTAGAAGGGGAGTGTGTAGGGCTTGCCAGCATGGATGAAGTTGCGCTGTGCTTAAGATTCATAGACTTGCTGCGCCAGGACTTGCAAGCTGTGGGGGAAGGGATGGCAGAGGCCAGCTGCTGCCCGCTGAGGCTGGTGGGAACCATGCCACCAACACCACTTCCATTCATCCCACTAGGTACTGGGATGCCTCTCACAGCCTCTGAACAAAGAGAGTAGAGAGAAAGAAAAATACGGGATGATGATTAAAAGGGATATCTGGTGAATTACAGTTTTTGATGTACAAATTTGCAATTTCAAATAACCAATTGATAAGCTGCAACAATTTATTACTAATCTTTTTGTGATGAGATTGGTTGGAATGATTTTCCCATTGAGATGTTGCACAGAATTGATTACAAAAAGGAGGATTAGTCATGTATGCTGCATTACGCTACCTGTAAAGTGTTAGGTTTCCCCAAAATTTATTGCAATTTGATAATTAAATGCAATTTTCCTATTTTATTTTATTTTATTTTTTTTACTTTTTATCATAGTCATTTACCAACAAGTTATTAGCTAAAATGCTACACTTCCGCAGGCTTCCTGGATTTATTTGACAAGAAAAACTAGTTCAGAATACTCAGCTGACTCCCTGCTGACTTCCTTTGTGGTTTTACACACATTCAGCAAAAAATAGTTAACTCTTACATTATTTGGGAAAAATTACAAAAATAAAACCCCAGAGCTTATTCTCAGGTGACAGGATATCAACAGCGAGTTGAGTTAAAAGAAAAGACTTCATGTTTATTACAACACCGGTGTCTTACAAGGAGTTTGCATTCAACAGTGTTTTACCTTCTTGTTACAATTCTTTGTAACCTGTAACCGCATGTATACATGTATATAACAGACCTATAAAGGACAGGCTATCATGTTATGGTAGTGGCAAACAAATTCTCACCATCATAAATAATAAAGGAGAATTTCCTGAAAGGAAGCCATTCAATTAAAATATTGACCTTTTCTGGAAAAGATCCACCTCCCAATGAGTAAAACAACAAATGAAAGTTTGAGAAGCTTTTTTTTATTTACTCTGCAGCTTCATTCCCTTAACATTTTTTATTTTGGGATATTCATATTCTGCATTTCTTTTTTCCTCTTTCTACTTTCATTTGTATAGCATTTGCGTTAGGTATGCACATGAACACAACTTCACCTCCCCATGAACACAAGTTTGAGTTACTTTCTAACTGAAAGAGACAAATAGCGGGTAAAAAAGTATCAGCAGAATTATGATAGGGTAAATAGAGAGAGGCGACAGAGTGACAGCATGAAGTTATGCTCCATTAGACTGAGTGTCTGTCTGTCTGGCTGTCACTCAGCACAGTGAGCAGGGTTCAGCTGGCTGTGAGTCACCCCCACTCTGCAGTTTAAAGCCTCCTCAGGCAGGCAGAGGAGGGGGGCTCAGATTGAGCTGTGGCTGGGACCGAAACACTTTAACCGGCTTATGCTTCTGACAACATCCTGTAAAACCTTTAAACATGCCTGAAAACACCTCAGTGCATTCGGCACAATGTGTCAGGCTGTAAAGTGTCAGGCCCTCCTTTATATAATATTGTTTAAACTGTAATTTAGGAAATGGCTGTAAGATACCTGATAATGGTTTGGCCACACTTTGAAGGCTTTAAAAGGGACTGACTAGAGCAGGGGTAGGGGACTCCAGGCCTCGAGAACTGGTGTCCTGCAGGTTTTAGAGCTCACCCTGGGTCAAAACACCGAAATCAAATGGTTAGTTCGTTACCAGGCCTCTGGAGAACTTCAAGACATGTTGAGGAGTTTAGCCATTTGAATCAGCTGTGTTGGATCACAGGACACATCCAAAACCTGCAGGACACCGGCTCTCAAGGCCTGGAGTTCCCTACCCCTGGACTAGAGCAAAAATCTGTTGGCTTCACATTAGTTAAGGATTGATTCGGATAACCATATAATAATGTGACAAGCAACTGACAACTGGAGACATTTTTAGCCAATAACAATTTTTTAATATTAGAATGATTGTAACAAGTTAAATAAATAAAGGAGTGTCTGCTAGGGTGTAAGTCTAAGTGGAACTGCAGTTATATGTGTTGTTGTAGCCAATCTATGTTAAAATAAAATCATTTTTTAACATGTGTTAAAGTGTATGGATCTGTTCTGAATGTGCTGGTGGGTTTGTGTGAAAGGATATCTGTACAACAACAAAATCAGTTTCAAGTTAATTAAAAAGGATAATGAACTGGCAGCCCCCCTCTTTTTCTACCATGAATAGGTTTAAAAGCTGAGATAAGTCACAATAGCAAAGTTTCAAATCTCAGATGAGACCAAAAGAGCTAAATATGGGTTGAAGACTTATCAGTTAAACGCTGGTGCAAAGAAAAAACATTTGCAGCTCCAGTAGCATAGCTGTTGTTTTGAGCGTGTGTCTTCCTGGCAAAGTGTGGTCCTGGAGTTTATTCTTATGCTTATTCCTGCAACACTTATTGTTGCAGGAATACGCACAAAGGCATTTAGACTTTGCAAGGTATTAAATGGCTGTCTGTGGGAATAGTTTGTCAGCATGATAGCTTCCTAAGTGTGGAGTGATAAAACTTTACAGGTGATGAGATGAAAACGAGAGCCAGGTTAAAATATGTGTAATCAGATCCATTAGTCCCAAGTTCAACAAATATGTACTAATTACTTGTGTCTGCAACTAATAGTAATATATTACTTTATAGTTACTGTGTACTTATGAGTCTGAATATGAATATGTTTATAGCTGGTCCTATGTGGTCCCATCACAAGACTGTCTCAAGATGGTCATTTCTTGTCCAGGCAGTCATGTGGCACAGGCATAAACGTTGATTACAGCATACATTGTGAGTGTTTGTGTGTGTGTGTGTGTGTGTGTGTGTGTGTGTGTGTGTGTGTGTGTGTGTGTGTGTGTGTGTGTGT
>NW_005187749.1:309226-324403 GCF_000239375.1 Pundamilia nyererei | reverse complement strand
TGTGTGTGTGTGTGTGTGTGTGTGTGTGTGTGTGTGTGTGTGTGTGTGTGTGTGTGTGTGTGTGTGTGTGTGTGTGAGAGAGACCACTATGCTGGCCCCCATCTTTTGAGATAAGTGAATGACTTTTACATATCTGATAAATCTGACTGCGAATGAAAGAGATGGCGAGCATTTGTGTGAGTCTGCCTGCGGTGTGTGTCTCTGCTTGTGTGTCCAGTCAATTAACCCTGTCTTCAGAGATTCCCCTTCCCTCCTCCCCGCTCATCACTTCCCCACCCTAGAGGCAGTTTCACAGCACCACCACACTTTTCACCGTGCAGTGACTTGCTGTTGCCGTGGCAACAGACTCTTATTTTCCTTTTTTGCCTCAGCGACCACGGAATTAAATGCCACTTTGTCTGGGTGGCGGTGGACCCTCTGCTAACAAATACAAACACACACACAAAGTCAGAAGCACACGTGCCCCTGACTCATGTATGTACTGACAAACCCGTCTGTTTACCACACAGTTAAAGACTGAAATTCACTTGGTGTGAGTTTCTACACACTGGCCACACTCCAGTTTAACACATTTGAACTTGCTCTGCTTCCCACTTCACATCACTGTGAGTAAGACAAATTATCGGCTTAAGGAAACCAGCACCTTCTCCACTCTGGAGTACTGGAGTTTCACAGCTGCTTCTTTATCTTCTTTCTGACACACAAACAGAAGTATTTCTGAAGTATTTGTTGTGCATACATTTTTTGCAAATCCTTACTAAAACAGTATGACAATGTAGTTTGAAAATATATGAAGGATGTTTCTCCTGTTTCGTCTTTCCCTTTTCATGTGTCCGCTGTTATAAATGCCCATACCAATAGATGGCAAACAGATAAAATCAAATAATATATTGACCTGGCCATTGGAGCTTATTGGCTCTGATAAAAAAAATATAGAAACAAACTAGAACGCTAGTTTTACGTAAACCCTGCCCCTTTTATAGATCAGACAAGTCGACATCATGTACAAAAAACTGCCATGTGTAATCTCCATGATCTTAAATGGCTGTAGTACTAACAGGTAGAAACTATTCAAAAAGGAGGAAAATGTGATAAGTTTTTCTTAAATAATTTTAAAACACTTTCAAACTCATTTGTGCAGTGGCCTGGCTTCATTATTAAAATGAAAATAAAGAAAATATGCATAATAATATCAAATAAATAAGAAAATGAAATCTGTAAAAATTGTTAGAGGTTGGGATGAACATTACAGCATTGTCTGCTCAGAGCTGAATACTATATTTGTACTTGTTTCCATTAGGAATCTGAATTTGCACAGTCACAATTAGAAAAGATGAAAAGATTTCATATTAAACGAGAACATGTCCTATAAGGGGCGAATGTAAGTAGCTGTAAGAGAGGAGGGAAAAAGCTTGTGGCAGACACTTCCTGTATCTGTTTATGTGCCTTTTGATTTCTCTGCTACCTGTTTTTGGCCAGAAGGATCCGACTGCATAGCTGACATTTCCTCAACAATTGATCCCCCCCTCCACTTTTTGGTTTGTCTATTTTATTTTAAACCAAAACACCTTTTCCATCTCCCCTGCAGTGAAGCACCAGTCCTACCGGCTTATCTCTCCAAACTGAGGCTTTGTCTTTTGGCAAGACTCCACTGGAAGAAGACACATTTGCCCTTTAATACCCTGCGTATCATTTTCAGGAAAAAAAGGGGAAAATGTTACTGAAACCTTTGAAACTGTGACGTAACTAATAACCATAATAAACCTAAAAAAAACCCTGACATTTAAACCCAATTATAACTAAAAGCACATTAAGACTAATGTGAAATGTCAGTTTCTCAAGAGCTTGTTATTCCCCGTTTTTAGCAATTTTCAGTTACGATTGATCACATACTATCTTTCCATCCTTCTGTGTGTCATCTTTCACTTCCCTCTCCCACTGAAGAATCTGAAGTTTCAGACAGAAACTGGAAGGGTGAGTGCACATGTGAACTTTTAGGATGAAAAGGAAGACAGAGAGAAATGCAGCAAGCGTTTGCTGCAGGCATTTCACTGCTATCTCTGTTGGGTGCCACTCACTGTGTCGCTCCTCCACTACATCACCATCTACTGATCCTTTGCACTGTTTTCCTCAATGACTGTGCAATGCTTTAAGAATAAATGCTGGCTGTGTTTTGTTAGAAAACATTTTTGCCAAAGTAAAAGGTTTGTTAATATACCTTCAGGAGTGGCATTATTATTATGATGATGATGCTGAGGCATGAGAACATATTTTAATTACTGGCATTGTGTTAGCCAATAACTCATAAGAATTCTTATGAATGAGCCATGACAAAATCTTAAAGCTATTATAAAGTGATCGAACGAGCCAACAGTAAAGAATTGTGTAATTAACACATTACGAATGGATATATTTACTCTTCACAGCAGAATGTGGCCATTAACACAACAAGGACTTTTCAGTAATTACTTTTCTGTTAAATAAAATGCCACACACTCACTCTTGGCCTCTGTAAGACCCTTTTCTCAAAAACATAATTACTCTTATTAGCTTGATCGTACTTGACAAAGCGGTTTCCTGGATTCACCCCCTGCTCATTTCTCAAGCAGCTCTATTCATGCTGTGAATATTTTCACCACCTCCACTTAATGGCATCTATTCCAACTCAGTTGGAATGAAGAGCAGTGGATGATTCAGCAGACCAGTTAAGACTAGTGACATCAGCCTGTCTGACTTGTGTGAGTGGTGCCATCAAGTGGTTGGGATGAGGAATGGAAAATCACTGCCTCTACCTACTGCAGGAGTAGGCAACTCCAGGCCTCGAGAGCCGGTGTCCTGCAGGTTTTAGATCTCACCCAGGGTGATTAGTTCGTTACCAGGCCTCTGGAGAACTTCAAGACATGTTGAGGAGGTCATTTAGCAATTTGAATCAGCTGTGTTGGATCAAGGACACATCTAAGACCTGCAGGACACCAGCCCTTGAGGCCTGGGGTTGCCTACCCCTGACCCCATAGTCAAACTCTGTAAACACACTCTTTACCTCTATCGTTGCCACTGGCATACTGAAGAGGCTTGCTCTTGTCAATGCTGTTGAAGCTCTGGCTCCGACGGTTGAGGTTGGATGAGCCTGGGCTCCTGGAGGCCCCGCTGCCCGCAGCAGGTACTCTGGAGGGCCCTGGTAACCTGCAGGAGAGGTAGAACAATGATAAGTAACATGACTGCACATTAACTCCAACCCAAAAAAGTCAAAGAAAGGTGGTTTATTTATAACAGGGGATACTTTAAAATCAACAGTCCTTTGTCAGTAATAACTTTCATCCAGTCATTCTGGAGTTCAAATGTGCAAAAGTCACCCTTCTTGTTTCAGGGAACAGCAGAATTACAGAATAACACCAAGGTACTAAAATGACCACCCCTTCCAGAACATCAAGCTCAAGCACGGCTTAACTAACTGATGACATCTCACATTAGCTTCACCTAAAGCACACGGAGATTTGGTGTCCCGTCACTTCCACTGAAAGCGCCTATAAAGTATGCACTGTTACCTTTAACTGTTAGGCCTCGACTAGACACAATAACAGATGAGATACACATTGAGATTTAGAAATCTACAAATATTGGTATATTTTCTCACAAATAACCAGCCCTGGATTCAGTATGTGTCAGTGTGTAAGATGAAGAGAGATCAGAAGTCTTTGTTTCATCTTGCGCTAAGGAGGGAGGATAAAAGAAAAACTGTGTGTTCAGGTGCACGTGTGCTGAGAGTCTGTGTCATGACGGGCTGATTGAAAGCTCAGAGCTGATCAGAGCTACTGTAAAGCCACGCGTGATATAAATATTTCCTTCCCTTCAAACGATCATAAAAAGCAACTACAGTCACATCTACCAGGGGGGTTTGTGTTTTCAGTCAGTCTACTTTTGAAACACACTTTTGCATCATTTCTTTCTGTTGACACAGTCAAAGCTGCCAGTGTCAAATGGTGATTTGCCATGCTGCAGCTGGAGGAGTTTCACAACTACCAGAAGCGTGTTAAAAAGAAGAATCTCATCAAAAACCTGTTGTACAGTAACGTTATACTGCATTTTTTATGTGGTGTGCCAGATGCATTCATACATCTGTTTGTTAGCACGTTTCTTCAAAAACACATTTAGCAGCTGGTTCAAAGATTTTGACAACCTGGATCTATTTCTGCTGTAACTCAACATGATTTTTCCTTTTTTGGTGCCTTGGTTTCTCCCACAGATGCTTTACACTGTTTTCATGTTGAAACAATATCAAAATGCAGGTTTGAAAAAGGACAGAGATAGCTCAAAACCTTAAAAAACGTTTATGGAACTTTGAAAAAAACAACTTCTGGTGAAATAGAAAATGTATAAGTCAAGATCTTCTCAGAGAGAGAGAGAAAACGCTGGACTGTAACAACTTGATGTCTCTGCATGAACTTTGCCGTGATGTCCCTTAAAGATAATTGATTTGCTATGCTGAATATGTCGCTTGTCTGTATCGCAGATGGAGCCGAGATGTCGGAGGGAAACGTATTTTAGGCTCTGAATTGTACAGTGGTGAAAAGCCCTCTGGGGGAAAAACATATTTCATATATTCCATTCTGTGTTTAAGGCTTTCATGAAAATAAACAAATGAAAGGACAGATTGACATCTAGCATGGATAACAAACCTCCTGACTACTAAGAAATCTCTTCCGCCACTGCTTTCGGTACTCTTCTATTTCTCTGCCACATGGGCCAACTATGATACACTTCATAGGAAACACAAAGTGCAGTTCTCTCTCACTCAATATGCTTTAGTTGAGAAAAAACATTATTTTGATTTTAAACACTGAATTTCAGTGTTCGGAGCATCAGTTAACTGCAAAGCAATTCACCACCAACAAAAAACAATCAGTGACCAAATCAATACGAGTAGAGTTTGATCAAGGAACAACAAAGTTTTCTCAGTCCTTTATTTCCCTAAAGTATCACTCTAAGACTTTAAAATGAGGGTGAGTAACAGAGCCAAATTAAAAGCTGCTGACTGCCCTCCTGACACGCGTGAGTCTACAACAACTGAGGACAAGCTCACACTGACAGTCCAAAACACTAAGCGGGTAAAATACGCGTCCCATCTCGTGTCACACGATGCTATTGTTTTAATTCTGACTGACACAGGTATGAAGGTTTTATGCACAAATTTATCTTGGAATTATAAGACAGAAAATCTCATCTAGGGGATTTATTTACTCATCTGCATCTGAACTTCAAGTTTAACTCTGGAAAATGTGTGAATCGCTGACAAATCTAAAATATTTTCACACATTATGCAAAAGACTGGCTCCCACCAAGTCTTTTTTTCACTGCACAGGATCAATTTCCTTTATGTCTGAAAACATGCCATGGCATCGATGCAGAAATTCGCCGTATCAACCAAATCGCCTGGATGAAGGTCTTATTAAAAAAATAGCTGCTGAAAAAACTGCTTCCAGTGCATCATTAAATATCACTGGAGCAGGACTGTTTTTTATTTTCCTGGGAAGGTAGCTCAGGTAAACAAAGCAAGTTAGTTACTAACCAGGTATCTCTTCCAGTCTGTGATGCAACAAGGAACAAACAAAGCACTATATTAAAATCCAGCAATTATATTATGGCAGCAAGAAGCAAATTATTTGGATCTAACTACAAAAATTCAAGGCAACTTGGGTGTCTCCCTCAGAAAATGGAACAAGGCGCAGCAGGAAGTCAGAACAAAACCTGCCAAATATGTCAGCCCCATGTGCTGAGCAATGAAAAGATGGTTTTACACAGACAAAAATAAAATATGCTCCTGTGCACAAAACTTCATCAAGAGGAACAAATGTGTCCCTTACTTGCACTTCCCTTCTTTGAATTACTATATGATTTTGCATCCCACTGTTCATTTGTAGCAGACTAGCTGACTGTTAAGAGATGCTGATCCAGGCCTGAGCGCAACACTGGTGCTTTACCCGAGAGGCCTCGGTGAGCTGCAGCAGGAGGTGGTTCTCGGGTCAGAGCTGAGTCTGCCATTCACAGAACAAAAACAGATGGAGATGTATAGTAGCATGCACATAATGCAGAACATTGCACCCAGAAATGCATACAAAGGCAGACTAGCGTTAATAGTATATATCTGCTTTAATACATTCAGTCTGCAAGAGAGGAACAGACGAGATTGATAGACAAAGACAAAAGAATGAACAGATCTAAAAGGAACAAAAATATGAAATGGGAGGGGGGGATGAAAGTGCACACAAACAGGGGTGCACATCAGAAAAGGAAGGCGCTGTAGCTGCAAACCCCGACAAGAGAAAATGAGAGATAAACAGTAGGAAATGAGATGGAGATTGAGGCAATTCAGATGGTAATCAGAAGTAGTTCCTTTTATCATAAGATTCTTTCATCTTCCAAAATACATGTTTGATAATACATCGGCAAAATGGAAGAGAGAAAATGTGATGCAATTCCTCGACAGGGAATTTGTTTTAGACTGGACAGATCTGAGGTGAGCTAGGGAGGTGGGTGAAATCCTCGCAGAGCAAAGAGAGTTCTCTGCCCTTCACAATGTTGTGCCATTGAGTCTGTGTATTCAAAACAGCCCTTTCCTTATCTCATGACTAGTTCTTATAACATCTGTTATAACCCTGTATTTGCAAGAGTGTAAGACATCTGCTCTGACACATCTGGCCCCCACATGGCCACTCAATGCCACATCAGGCTTATTAAAATGGTAGAAAGATACCGCAAGTAGGCGGGTGGCCAGCAAACTGCCAAACATCACTCCCTGCTGCTAAGATGAAGGCCACACCGTACCGACATTTAATACGCAACATCTAATGTACACTCTATTTGAAATCATGGCAGCTAAACTAATAAAACATGTTGATGGTTTTATAACTTTCAGTGTGTTGTTCAGCTGCTCTGATATGTCAAATGAAAGCAGAATAACTCAAATACCTAAATTGTCAAGACTGTGCTAACATGAGCTGAGCAAACAAACAGGAGATGGACTTATGGCTGAGTAAACAGAATAAAACAGTCCAAACGCAATGAGACAAAGGCAACTCAACTCAAGGTCCACTTGAGATATAAAATAAATTAACTTTTGCAATATTTCTGAGTTGAATAAAGTGTCACCATCATTCAACATCACATATTCTACTGAAATTAAAACTGTACTTACATTCCTACCCATCAATGGAACTTAAAGCTGTACATAATCCTCATAACAGTGGAAATTAACGCTATATTTTCAGATCATGAACCCAATGGAAAAATAAGAATGGACAGAGAACAAAAAAGAATCAAAAACCGACCCCTTGGAAACGCCGTGTGAGAAAGAGGTGAAGGACAAGAATTGTGTGTCTACCAAGATGTACAACTGGAGTTAAGGGCACAAAACATAAAACAGATAAAGTGTTGTGTTGTCTGACAGTACACAGAAGTTAGTTAGCATCCATAAGTCCTGAGTAGTGATGTGTCGATTGCGAACGAAATGGCTCTTAGTGAGCCGAACCGAAAAAGCCGGTTCTCTAAAAAGAGCCGGAAATCCCATCACTAGTCCTGAGTGGTGAGCCACAAAAAAATAAAGCACCTAGCCCATGGTAGTGTCAGGTATTAGCGCAGTTTATTCAGGAAGTAAATCTCTTTTGTTGTAATTCAGGTCAGATGTCCACATCAAAGGGAACTAGATTAAAAATCCACAACCCATTATGTGAAACATATGAATAGCTATTTGTTGACACCACTTATTATGCACAGCAAGTCAAAACATAACCTGCGCTTATGTTTCGTTTATTGTTCCAACATCAGAGAAGGCAGATTATAGCAAAGAGCTCAACACTGTCTAGCTGATATACAAAATACAAAAATATTTAGCACAGTTTCCACCACTGACAAAAGGGAAACAAAGAGCCTGAATGTGACTGTGTCAAGTGAAAAGGCCAGGTGTAAACTGGATAGGTCCTTGAGTGCTAGCTAACAAGCAAGCACCTCAGACATTCTGAGGTAGTAAGAAGCACACTAAAGCTCCTAGTACCTTGAGGGAAACATTCCTCACCACATTCAGCACAGTGCAGCATGAAAGACACACAACAATTTATTTCTATTTTAGAATTGCTAAAACTTTCTTGCTTCGGGGATAACAGAGGAGGCAACTCGTGGTGATTAAAAATAACTTCTCAGAAGGCAAGAAAGTAATTAACTGTGGTAATCAGCCTTGAATGGAAATCAGATGGCAAGAGAAGAGTGCCTGCACTGTCACCGCTCACTAATATAAGTGATTTGTTTGTGTGCGCGTGCATATGTGTATCTTCATCTGTTTGTGGGGAATTAAAGAGCTATTTCTGCAGAGCGGCAGCAGCAGTGATGTGAGAGGGCAGATTATCACCCATAGGGCTGGAACTGCTGGGTGCAGCATTTTTGCCATTGCTCAGTGGTGGCTGGAGAGGAATTATTTGCCAACGTGCTGGTTCCCACTGCTTCTGAGTTGGAACAAATGCTGCAAGCATCAGACAGCTGAAGGAGGCTGTGCACATGCAGCACGTGTGACTACATTTTAAAGGATATTTCTTGCATGTATGTGAAAAATCCCTTTTATCTTTGTTGTTCTGGTCTGCCCATATCTGGGAATGAATTTCTCACCCTTGATGCTCATGTTTAGAGCTGTTATAAGTTTACCAGCTCACACAGGACACAGGTTCCCTGCCTAGCAGCTATATCAAAGTGCTTTGCAACACTGTAGTTATTTATTCAGCATCTTTGTCAAGATGTTTAAAAGTGCTAAGGGACACAATACGCAAAAAACATTTCTTAGGCAGCACAGGCTCCCAGAGGTAAGCACCGTCTGCTCCGAAGCATCAGGTTCTGTGCACTGGTATAACTGAATCCTCCACTTAAACAGTAATCTCACTGAGACTGAGATTGTGAGATTGTCAACAGGAGGTAGCATCCAGTTTTACTCATATTTATTTAGAAACAAATTCCTAGCAAGCATCTTTACAGAAATACTGTATCCATGTAGTGAGTACACACCTTTTGTGATGGACTCATAATGTTTAAGGAGTCTGTATTTCATGTGGGAACATAATGGCACAAGCACACGAACATTTAGCACATCACATTCTGCTCTTCACTGTCACACATTCATTCAAACTACCATAAAGCTACTGCAGCTACATCCTGAGAACCCAAGAACAAAACACAAAATTCTTATAAGGTGTTCTGCCTGTTGACCTCTGACCTGACTGTGGAGAGAGCAGCTCTTCAAAGCCCTCCCTGAAAAAAAACTAAATTGCACATATTAATTAGCTTAACAAATAAAATAAAGACATTTAAAGATCTATTTTTCCATAATTACCTGGTGTTTTTCTTCTGTGGTGAACCTATTCCACTGTGGCCTGGAGGACTTGCATATCGTGCTGTGAGACTGAGGAAAAAGCAGAGAAGATGGGCAACACTGTTAACACAGTCAGATAAGAAACAAGACCAGTGACTTGCTGGAATTTTCTTAATCCATGTCTTAATGTAATAACGTGTGAGAGGGGAGCCATTCAGATGTAAGCATAGGAGGGGGAGAGAGATGGACCAAGGGAAAGAAGATAAGAAGCATGTGGTAAATACTGTAGCATGCCAGTGCACATTTCTTTGATTTTTCACATGATGGCTCACACATGTTTGTTACCACACACTTATGACTAGGCCAATAACATCTCCTAATCCATTTATAGGGCTGTTCACACACACACACACACACACACACACACACACACACACACACACACACACACACACCAACTTTCACAAACAATTTTCTGAAGGCATGGTTTGAAGAAACACACAAGACAGAGGCAAAGGAAATACCCACAGCACCAGTCACAGTTAGTCATTGGCAGAGATGGGAATGACTGTTACAGGAAGGAAACTCTATTCATGTTTGACATGTTTGTAATTAAGCAACTTGTAGAATGTATTTTCAATAAAGATGTGCTTTTACTGACCATTTGTATATCTGGTAAAGTCCTTCTCAATTACCATGGTAATCTGACCTGCTTTTAAATGTTAGCCCCTACGTCATTTGTTTGTTTTTTAGTGAGAAAATAGACTTAAAACAATGGAAACATTAGCTACCTACTCCTTAGCTACCAAGATGTTAACATACTAGTGTACTAAACAATAATCTGATGATTAAATGATGTTAAATAAAAGCATATAAAATAGATAAAATTACAAAAATGAAAGATAAAAAATAAACATCAAATGTTCAATTAGGCATATGTGATGGCAGAATCACGTTACTAGCTAATGACAATAAAACAAACAAAAATGACAAAACTTTCAATGACCACTTTCAATTGTGGATTCTAACCAAATCAATGCTTTGCTAGCAGCTGCTAGCCCTTTGTAAGGAAGACACATTTAACTGCTACATATTAGACAAATTTAAGCTAGTTCCCAGAAGAAACCCTTTGAACTAAGATTACCTTTCACAGGCTGAACACAGGTGGAAACCTGAGCTTTCCAATCATTGTTTTGATGAGTGAGAACAAGATGAAGTTCAGTAGT
This sequence comes from Pundamilia nyererei, assembly GCF_000239375.1. NCBI lineage: Eukaryota > Metazoa > Chordata > Actinopteri > Cichliformes > Cichlidae > Pundamilia > Pundamilia nyererei. Next base: position 313,831 of record NW_005187749.1, on the reverse strand, counting down.
AAAACCTTGAATCTGTCCTCTACTCAGAGTTTGCAGAGCTGCTTCGGCTGAAGGACAGAGGAAGCAGCGAACACCAGCAGTCTGTTTAAAGCTCCTTCTTTTCTGACAAATGAGAACAACTCCTTCTCTGTTTTGTGTTTGTGGGCTGCTGGTTTGGCACTGGTGACTGAAAGTGGACAAGACGGACAATAAACTACCTATACTGGGTCATTGAATGAGGCACAGCAACTATCTTCTGTAAGTTCGCACCACTCAGCTATTCATAAAACTGATTATGAAAAAGTGCTAACAGGTTTTACATTATGATATTTCAGGCACAGGTGACACCCACCAAAAGATGATTAAAAAAGAAAAAACTGGTTTAAAGAAGAAATGACTACAAAACCTGCAGTACAATTATATACTACAGAAATGAGGATTAGGGTTCAGCAAAATCTTTAGCTGTTTCCTACTTTAACAGAATTTGGCCTAAAATGTAGAAGTACAATAATAGGCTGGTCTAGGCCTTTTTGCAGTGATTTGATTAAATGTGCTGAGTACACATACATCATTTTGTAGAATCAATGAGAGCAGAAGAATCATTTTGTTCATAAGTTAAACTATGAAGGATTAGGCCCTTTTACGGTGGTGGGAAAATTATTAACTTTTCAACTGTCCATCTTTACTACAAGTTCCATTTCTCTCTCTCATCTTTCTCCATTTACACCTCTTGCTCCAGACAATTAAATTCCTTTTAACCCACCTGTGATGAATGCAGAGCTGCAGTACATCTCTAATTGCCTTTGCAGGTTTTCATGACACCTTGTTATTCTAACAAGCTCCTGAGCAGAGAGGAGAACGCAATTATAGTGACGAGCACCTTTGCATCATGTTAATAATGAACTATGTAATAAATGACACATCAGTGAATACTCGCAACAAGACACCCACAATGTCATCTCCTAGTAGCATGTAAGTGTTCCTGTAAATATTCTAAGAGGTCTTTACTGCACAAAAAAGCCAAGGTGTGACAGTTTAGTGGAGCCTGTCACATGCTAAAGTGCTTTATCAGCATTTTGGGGGGAAAAGAAGGTGGATTCTAAATTTGTGCATTGCATTTCTTTCTAAGAAAACTTTTTGTCCTTCTGCTCTCTGTCCTTTCTCTCTTTTCACCCATACTCAGAGTAAAGGGCTGTAAAAGGCATGGATGAGGTAATATCTAAAGGCAACAGAAGCTGCAGGAGTATAACGAAAAGGAAAAATAATGCGGGAGCAGGCTATAGTTCTAGCAGTATGTGGACAGTAAAAAAAAACTAGAGTGTTGTGTTTTTTTTCCATTACAAGACCCATCCTTACCCTCACTTCCAACTATATTAAATGTAATGAAACATGAAGGCAATGGTATAGTCTCCAGCCTGGGGTGCTTATCCAACCCACAACATTCAAGATCATTCCAGTGTGGAAAAAAGAAACACCAGAACACATGAGGGCAGGATCAAGAAATGGTGATGGAATAGGGGTGGTGGAGACGAGAGGGGTGGGGGATTACAGTCTGTCACTTTTCATTGTATACAACATACATCAACGTGGCCTCTCTTTAATAGTCCGCGACACTGCAGTGCATATGCAAGCCATATTGGATACCATTGCTGTGCTATTAATTTCAGTTTCAGCTTCCTGGTAGCCACATCGCTGAGGTCAGACACAAACTAAAGCTGATGGGTTTCAGAGCCAAAACGTGAGGCATCTGTGTGCTTGAATCACTGTGATGATAGCAGGTAATAAGATGTCATCTGACCTTGACATCAGGGGATGAATTTCCAACAAAGAGCATTCAAGCTTGAGTATCTCACACAAAGCCACATACCTAATTCAGCACGTATCAACTCCACATCTACTTTACAATAATGCTAGCTAGGCAGCAGTTTCTAAGCAACATGCTGCAAGTAGTTGAGGAACTTGAATGTCACAACACCAATAAAGTAACACACCATTCAGTAAGAGGTTGAAAGCACCAGCAATGTGCAAAAATGATTTCTGACCTGCCATTTATTCCTTTACCCATTTATGGGTAAAGGAAAACCAACCACCTCTTGGTAAAAGATGAGATGCAAACAGCAAATTCATCAGCATTCCACATCTTCAGAGGCATTATGCCACATGACCAAATGTGGTGCAGAATAACATAAAAACTGCATATTTTGCCACTGGATTGGAACATTCTGCAGGACACAGTAGAAAATTAAATACTGCTATAAAATCAAGAACAAAATTTCCAACCAGGCGCATAGCACTATTGGAGCTGGAGCATGGATAATTAGCTTCAAATACATACAGTACAAAACTGGGCTTTTACAGTGTAGAATCCCATTCATTAAATAAGCTGTTGACAGACTAATGTCTTGAACACACTTCATTTCAATTTCTCACTGGCAAACATCGTGTCCGTATTAACAGCCTATAATAAAAAGCTAAACATAAAACATGTCATATAAAAGGCTAAACCAACAAACAAGAGGAACTGAACAATTTACCAGTTCATGATGCCACTGAGACTAATCCATCCTCCTCATGTCATCGTGTAATTTCCAAATATTGTCCAGTGCCTGGATGCTACCACACACACACACACACACAAGATCCAACTATACCTATGAGATGAGTCAATCTTGGTCAGGATGCTTGCTCTCCCGTATGGCAAGCGGCTCTTCCTGTCGCGAGACACAGCGGTGGGCAGACGCGAGGAGCGCCATACCAGTGGGTCAATGTGGTCGCCCCGGGACATGGCGAATTAAAGAGGGAGGGTTTGCTGTGCCCTGCCAGGCCTGGGCCCCCCTGCCTTGTAGAGCACTGAAAGACTGAAAGACTGTGGCTCCGGGCTGTCGTGCTGTGTCCTATGGGGAGTTCCCCTTAAACACATACAGAGTCACACTCATCTCATCCCCTGCCCTGGAGACACCAGCTAGGCCAGCAGGTGCTGTCTATAGAAAGCTCCCATACCACAACTACAGATGAGCAGCAGCCCAAATGAATCTCTGTGTGTGAGTGTGTATATATGTGTGTGTATCTCTGAGGAAGAGATCATTTGCAAACTTTAAAACAAAATCCATTCAGACATGTTAAATCTTCAGGGTCGACTGGAGCTTACGGGAGCTTGCAAGAATGAGAATTAAAGTAGATTTCCATGAATAGATTTAATTACATTTCCATGTTTTGAGAGTGAAAAGGAAGTGGAGCCTGCACCAGCCAGACATGAAATCTCACACAGAAGAAACTTACAATGCTTTAATATCATCTGAATTAGACATAATATAATAAGTAAATGTCTCCCTGTGCTCTGGTGGTAATTACTCAACTTCATGGAGTCTGTGTTTCTTTAATATACAGTGAAATGTTCCTGTTCATGTGTGTAATGTATTATTAAAATATAGTAGTACATGTGCTGAAACTATGAAGCTATGATACTCGACTCAGCATATTACTTTAACACAAGTCTAATTATCTGATTATCGTTGCGGTTAACAAAACCCCTAACAATGAATGAATGAATGAATGAATGAACAATTACGTTGTTGCGATATGAGAAATAAATCCTGCGTGTTGCCAATGACATACAGTAAATTATGGAAAGTGATACTCTGGGAATTTGGTTGAGAACATTAAATCACCTGTTTATGATGTTTGAGTCATGCGTTCATGACTGGCTCATTCTGACTCACACACTGACACCCAGACACACAATTCAGAACTGTGGGACCTTCTTAAAACATTGCTTTAAAAACCAGCAACAGCTCATGAGATTTCAATTGATGACAGGTCAAATTATGTTGCATCTCTACACTGTTCTTAACACAATATTTTTCCTGATTTGAAAGCAACATTATCAATCAGTTCCTTCATTTCCATCCTTCCTTCTGACCTTTTCAGACTGTCTTCAATCAGCTATGGATGTTGTCACATTTTGATAGCTTATTTTTCACAGACAGACATGGACTGATCCTCTGACCTCTAGAGATGGACCGATCCGATATTACGCATCGGTATCGGTCCCATACTGACCTAACTTACTGGATCGGATATTGGAGAGAAATAAAAAATGTAATCGATCCATTAAATATCAAAAAAGCACCTCACAAAACTTGTGACATGGCGTAACTCAGCTCATAACCGTAGCACGTCGGAGCAGTATGCATCACGTGATAGAGCGGCTGTGGCCTGTGAGACCTGTCGGCGGTCTGGTTGAGCATTTGGAGCCTCAAACCGGCATTTCATCTCCGAGAAAGTTATCCCAGAGAGAAGTAAAGCAAGTGTGTAAGTCCATCTCTGAATGTTTGTAAAGCATTCCAGCATTAAGCTTAACAACCGATATATGGAGCGACTTGCCTCTTCTCTCTCCCTCCCTCTCCTTTTGCTACTTCAATCATGAAACTGATCAATGATCAGCTGATCGGCTTTTCCGTCGTGAGTCCGTCTCTCTTGTTTGTTTATCGCCCACTTGGCGCCAGAAAGAGGAAACCAGCGGCTGAACAACAGCAGCACGTTTAAGCTTGATAAGCTGTTGTTAGAATTTATTTAATATTACTTTCTACACCAGGATCCTTTTCTACGTAGCTGACGGCTGGTAAC
>NW_005187749.1:263678-309206 GCF_000239375.1 Pundamilia nyererei | reverse complement strand
ATACTTTTCTTTCTTATTCTCATTTAAAATGTATAGCTTTTAATAAATAATTATCTGAATCTGACACCCAATGTAAAACATATAGAAGTCCATTACTGTATATAGTAACTATTAAGTCTAATATACCCTAGTAAGCTATAGTACTTTTTCCTTTGGGAAGGTATCATCTGTGCAGTCTGCAGTTCTGTTGAAGAAAGATGTTGAATCTATTTAATTATTGTGGAAAAATAATAGATTTCTGTGCATTTTTTATTTATTTTTTTACACGTGCATTAAATTAAAGTTGATTACATCAATTAAGCATCATGAGGTGGAGGGTGGGGGGTGGTTCCCTATTTTTTTTTGCTGGAAGTTTGCAACCCTATTAGTTAGGTTGCTTAATATTTCCACTAAGTACTCTTTAAAATACCAGAATAGGGAGGATGGTGCAGGTTTAAGGTTATTAGATTGATCAGTGTTGCTGAACTATAAAATATTTTGGATGCAGTGTATTTTTTACATACAGGTATAACAGAATAGCTTTAGTGTTTGTTTAAACTTGAGTATGAACTTATACAAAATGCAGCAAGATATTAAAAAAACAGTTTTATTGATTAAAAAACACTATATCGGATTCATATCGGTATCGGCAGATATCCAAATTTATGATATCGGTATCGGACATAAAAAAGTGGTATCGTGCCATCTCTACTGACCTCCACTGTGGCCTTCAACATTATTCACTTATTAGTGCAGAAGAGAGACAGTGAGGGTCTACATGGAAATCATCTGAGACACTTCTTTGGTTGAAACAAATTCTTTCTTGAGATCTAAACTAAAAAAAGATGAGGAAATGTGCAGCTTCTGTAATGGCTCATTAAGTGTGTATGTATTGATTCGTCAAGTCTGAAACTAGATTGACACAGCGATGTGCTTCCAACAATTCGCTGTTTTGTGTGTGTGTGTTCAAAAGAGAGAGAGTGAGAGCATTCACCACCTGTTGTGGGGGTGAATAAAGAGGGTGGGAATGGGAGGCAGCTGTGCCCCTAATAACCCCCCTAACACATGATACACTGACCCCACTGCCACCATCTCCTAACTCAACCAAACACAGTGAAGTCAAAGCTCTCAACAGTATCATCTTACCCACATGCCCACTCCTTAAATACTGAGACTTAACGCTGTTATTGCACTGGTTTAATGCATATATTCTCTCTCTACAGTCACACACTAATAGAAAACATCGCAGCCAAACCGTGTGGCTGTGTAGTAACTCGATCTGGGGGGAATGCTGCTCATGTGTGGCATCTCAGGCCTTCTTTTAAATGCTGCTGTGTCTATTTACATCACACAAGTACAGTCCTTCTTTGCTTCTGCTGCCTTTTACAGCGCTCATCCCTCTGTAGGCCAACACTTCTGCTGTATAATCCACGTCTTCTTATACTGTATTTCTAAATAAACATACAACAAGCATCGTCATATTAAACACCTCTGGGGTACTCACCTGATGAAAAGCCATGAAACAGCTCTGCAACATCTTCTAGCTTATTATTGCTACCTTATTAGGCAGTACTAAATGATGCTGTCAGCTTTTGCACTGAAGTGCTTATAAAGCAAATGTTTGGCATTTATGTTTTGTCAGGCACAAAAAATGATCAATGATACTCTCACATGTGTTTGTTAAACACGGGCTCACAGGCTTAGATTAGATTTCTGTTCAATGGATGGTCAGATTAGAACCTGAGTCTTGTCTGAGATGTACCTGTGTGCCAAGTCTGGTTTCTCAACTCTGTGAGGAGCGTGTGTTTTGTGGTGAGATCAGAGACTAAGATTTCAATAATTCATTAAGCACTTTGGGTCAGCTTGTGTTGTTTTAAAAAGCTCTACAGTATATAAATCAAATTGAGTTGACTAATGTAGCTTCTTTGCTTTCTGTCAGCTAACTTGCAGCAAAAACCTTAATCATCATCTTTGTATCTTGTTATTCATTTCCTGCACCGCAGAGAGGAGGTCACATCCCTCAGTTTTCTGTTTAGAAAAACTGTAACAGGACCTAATTGAGCATCTGAAAGTGATAAATCAATGAATATTGCAACATCAAGCATGCATCCCAAACAGGCAGGCAGCACAAGGGAAGCAAAACAAAGACTGATCTGCATGAAAATCTGTGTCCATGTTTAGTGTAACATACCTGGATTGCATCTCTTGTGATTTGTGGCTGCTGGCAGATGATGCGGTGCTGCTGGTCTGCTGGCTGAGCTCCACCAGGGACTGGTAATACTGCTGCTGTTGCTGTTGCTGCTGTTTGTAGCGTGACAGGATGAAGAAGAGACCCAGGATGCTCTTTAAGTTGCCATTCCTGATTTCTGGAAGGTAAAAATGGATTGTAAGTGTTTGCCATGTTAGTTATTTAACAATTCCTCCATCATACGGCCATGGACCTACAGAATCAAATTCTCTATGAATAGAAATGTGACTTCAGTCTCAATCTCAGTCATCGCGAGCGTACACGCAGAGCACACATGTGCGATCTGCCTGCATCCATGTATCCTCTAAATCTACCTATGCATTTTCTTGGAATTAAAGTATTTTCTGCAAGTGAAAGTAATCAGCCAAAGATAACATTTTCCCAGAACATGTATTTTGACTTTCAAGCACTATAAAACGAGCATATGCTGATTGTGGAAGAAGAAAAAAACACTCAGGGACAGAGCTCAAGAGCAGCTGTTGTGAAGCAAACGTAAGTATTTAAAAAGAGCAATTACATAAAGATACACAGAGTTATAGAATAAGCACTTCAGTTACTTAACTGTATTTAGCAGGAATGATTAAGGCCACTGCTCAGAAGAAGGTCCAGCTGTTATACTGCAGATCCAAATAAAGCATCTCTAACCCGAGCTACACACAGCTGGATAATTTAGGAGCGGTGACCAGTAGGGAACTACTACTCTGATGTATTACTGGCACAAGTCTGTTGGACAAGCAGCCAAAAATATAAAAGAGCTACTTTGTTTATAGTTCTGCTCTCGCCATGAAATAAGGAAGTGACTGCATGTGCTGCTGGGTGAGGGTACACATTTCTGTGTACTGATGAAGGCAAAACCATTCAAATGCGTGAGATAAAAAGGAAGAATGAACAGTTTGGATTTTATTATCTGAATGACAACTAAAATGAAACAAGCTAGAAAACAGCGGCCCCGATAACCACGTATGAATCACCATATTCATGCTGCAAAATGAGCTCACAGCAGAAAAGAGTAACAAACAACAATAATAAGATAGAATTCACGTTTTGGATATCGGATCTTCAACAAATAGCAGAGCTGCAGATAAAGTAACTGCTTAAATATGCTGAAGAGGCAACAGAAAGAATCCTCTAATCAATAAGTCTATAGTGTAAATCTTACCCTGAACACTCTTGAGTTAATCTCAGACAAAACTCAAACAACACACACACACACACACACACACACACACACACACACACACACACACACACACACACACACACAGACATAGTGCTGAAGTAGGATCCAGTCGGCGATGAGGAAAAAGAATTGATCACTGGCTAACGCACCCGTTTGTGAAATGGGCTTTTCATACCAAACCCTCAGTGAGAGCTGGCACACAGAGGAATGGGAAGAATGGCAGTGGCTGACACAGGGTTTTTACTACATTTTTCAATCTGGTGAGGAACAAACATTCCCCCAGCCATCCGTGGCTATGCTGCAGAGGCTGTGAAAGTTAGGGAAGATTAATCTCTTGGGGGCGTTTCCTATTTTCTAACACCCAGAGGTGGTAATGTACACTAGGCCTTTGAGAGAATCAGAACAGAAAACGCTTTCTGTGCTTTAGGGAAAATAACGTTGCAGATTCTGCTGCACTGGGACTAAAACTGTTTTGCAACTTGTAAAAAAACCCCAGCCCCCACTGAAATGATACTGTTGAGGACAAGAAGCAGAATAATGCTTTATCGATCCAACAGAATAAGTGCTTTTGTGGAAAAACTCAGCAGCTCATTTTCTTTAAAGAAACTTTAACAGGATGCAGGCTTGGGCCAAGGTGACAATACCAACCACGCAATTCAGCAATGCTAATTTCTATCCCCCTTTTGAGAAGATGTTGTCTTTTCACATGCTTTTAATTTTTGGTGGATGATCTAGTTCCTCTTTCAAATTATCATGTAGCAGGTAATTTCCATTTAGACAGGGGATGAGTCCCAGATCTGTTAAAAGAGCCGTGTAACAGCGTTGTCCCCTGCAAATGACTTTAGAGGTAATTGGCAATGACAGACATGTTTTGGAGCCAGCATGACTGCCATGCATACTATGTTCACAGGCCAACATTTTATTCTAGTGCAGTGAAACTGTAAATACAGCAATCGTTTTGTGAACATGTGCACAACCAAAGGCTGATTTGTCTTCAAAATATTTGTGTTGTTTAGGAAAGCAGGACTAACAGTTGTAACCTAAATTGTGTTTAGAATTTAGGTATGTAGATGAATTCCTGACGTCACTATTCTGCCATATTTTCAGTTACTTTTCTGGCAAGAGTTTCTACACAAATTACTCAGCTTATCATCTAACAAAAGCTCTGTATGAGTGCCGGCTCAAAATGTGATGTGAAACTCTCCCGGTGAGCCACCTTTTTCTGTCCATTTAGAGTAAAAAAAAAAAAGAAGACTGCAGGATTCTGTGAGACACTGATGGCAGTTTGGTAAAGCTCACATTAGACATTTTTTGTCAGAGATCCATACCTGCTTCATGCCAGCAAGTGTCAGCAGGAGAAATGCTGCTCTGGAGCATTTAAAGAAGAAGTTATTTAATGAAACAGCGAGGCTAGGCAACACATGTCATCACTAATAGCCTGTGTTGCCTCCTTCACTTTTCTCATCAGCAGCTTCTGCCTTCTCTTTACTTCCGTAAGCTTTTTCTAAATAATTGTATTTTTAAATTTTTTCACGTTTTCCATCATTGCACTGCTTTGTCTTACTACCTTTCCTACCTCTACTTAAAAGGCTTGGGCCCTGCCTTCTGATTAGAGGACAAGTGTGTACCCGTGGTTGATCTTGTCCTAAAGCCACTAATGAAAAGGACTTTAATGTGGTGAGTAGGTCATACTATAGGTTTCCTGGTAGCACTGGAACCAAAAAGAGCCTGTCTTTTTAATAGCCTCAGTGGGTGAGACCCTGCATTGGAAAGAGTGTTTAATGACCTGCTGTACCCCTCAATGTAACCAATTATCAAGTGTAGGAAACATGTGTTTGGGGGCTTTACACCTGCTTTTAAGGGTGGAAATGCTACACTGAACTTCCTGAAGATAATTATCGCATTTGAAGAGGTAAAACTTTATGTTGCCGCTTTGAGATATTTTGTGTCCAAAAGGGTCAAGCTTGACCATGTGTTTTAGTGTATGAAGTTTGTCTTTATAACATGTTTAAGTTGACAACACAGCAGCATGCTCTCAGTAGCAGTGCAAACATTGGAAGCTGCAATTTCAAACATATTAATAATATTAGTGCAACTAGTATGGATGCTAAGTAGGCTTTAGGTGATGATAGTGTAAGTTGCAACAATGACTGAAATGTATCCTTGCAAAAATGTCAGATTTAGTTAGTCATGAGGATTTATGTCTGGGATCAGTTTCCACTGTGCCAACACATCCAGGAGATCTTAGGTTATTGAATTTTAATTGGAAGTCTTTCTTTGTCTCAAGTCTTTAGTAAAAAAAGCCACCATCATCCTCCTCTGTAGTGTGTGGACTCAATTTCATTAAAGCCTATACGTCCCCTCGGTGAAATGTTTGTACGGGGACTAAAACACTCTTCAATGAGACGACTTTTTCCGGAACTTTGGTTTAAAGCCTCCCACCAGTGAGCTGCAAGGAGACTTCTGGAATAGCTATTGCAATAAGTAGTTTCTAGGTTCCTGTATGCACATCAAGCCTCCCACTTTATTTTATTCCCACATCTTGTAAAACTATAATAAAGACTGCATATTGCCAGGAAAGCCCTGGGCAAATTCAGTTAGACATGAGATGGCAGACACGGCTGTCTCATTCAAGTCACAAACACAACCAACACATGCTCAATAGAAGAATGACCAAGAGAAGCCAGCAAATGAAATGCATCAGCAACAGCAATGAACAGGGTAACCAAATAGCCCATATATTTACAGACCCACTTTGAAATTCCAAGCCCAGCAAGTCACTTTGCTGTTTTTAGTGTTGTAACTGAGCATGGAGAATTTAGAGCTGTCGGTCAGTGTGTCAGCCTGTTAGGCTATTTCTGCTGCTCGAGATGTCAAGGGAAAGTTCAGCCCATTAATATTTAAAGGGAGCAGAAACAACATGGGTCGGAGCAAGCACTGGTCCTTGTAGATGTGCATTGTGAGTATAAACCTTTATGAATATGATATAAACATCCCAATACGTACTGACAGAGAAACTATTAAATGTTCTTTAAGATCTCCGTACTTTGAAACGTAACAATAACAACGATTTCATTTATTAAGGGGAAAAAAGCTACGCAAACCTACCTTGCCCTATATGAAAAAAGTAATTGCCCCCAAACCTAACTGGCTGAGCAGCAAAGACTGAAATTAGTCTTTCACATCACTGTGGAAGAATTTTGGCCAACTCTTCTTTGCAGCATTTTGTTAATTCAGCAAACCTGAAGGATGCTGGGTAGAGGTCGGCCTGTTAAAAGTCATGCAAAGCATCACAATCAGATTTTATGTCCTGAACTCCATCTTGTTCTTTTGAGTCGTTCAAACGTGAATATGTGTGTTTCACTGTCCTTCTCCTTGTCTAGCAGAGATCAGAATTCATGTTTTCATCAATGACAGACAGTTGTCCAGTTCCTGAAGAAGCAAAGCAGCCTCGTCACACTACCACCACCATGTTTGACTGTTGGTATGATTTTCTCTTTATAAAAAGTTGTGTTAGTTTTATGCATGAATGAAACAGGATGCAAACCTTCCAAAAAGTTTTGCGTTTTACTTGTCAGTCCACAGATTATTTTACCAAAAGTGTTGGGATCATCAAGTAGTTTTTTTTCCAGTGTGTGTGTGTGTGTGTGTCTGTGTGTGTGGTCAGCTGTGATTTTTGCTTCGGAACTCTTTATGTTGAATCATGATCACTGACCTTCATAGAGACTGTGGGGCCTGCAGTTCTATAGATGTTGTTCTGGGTTCTTTTGTGACCTCCTGGATGAGTCACTGATGCCTGTGACTCCTGATATCCTCACCACTGTCCAAAGTTTTCTTCATTTGTGGATAAATGGCCCTCACTTTGTTTCTCTGAAGCCTCAAAACCTTAGAAATTACTTTGTACCCATTTCCAGACTGACAGATGTTAATGATTTTGTTTTTCATCTGTTCTTAAGTTTCTTTAGATTGTTGCATGATGCGTTTGATCTATTTTATCTTTTATCCTACTTCACTTTCTCAGAAAGGTTCTATTTAGGTGATTTCTTGTTGTGATTCGGTGCTATAAACATTAAATAGAATAGAATTATTCATACCTTGGTGTAGCTTGCAAAATTTAATTCAGTTTTTAAAAAATATGCTTAATCACAGTTTATTTATGATTTTTGATTATCTGAAACATGCAAGTGTGACAAATATGCCAAAAAAAGAAAACAGAAATGGCACAAATAAGTTTTCACTGCACTGTATGTGCTGCTTGCTGTACTGAAGACATTTTGACTGCAGTTGTACATACAGATACTTTTTTATGGAACCTTAAGGTGTCCCTGCAGAGTCAAATCAAATGTAAAACGTATTCTTAATATATTGTTTGGAATGTCTAACCCTAGCCTTGTGAGACAGTTTCAGACAATCATTCACTTTGGCAGAAGCTGTTCAGAGTAGAATGCTTCATAAGACTGGCGTGTCTTATAAAGCATGTACTGTGTACCCTGATGGTCAGGAGGCAAATCCTGCCCTGCAGTTTTTATCCTCCCACAATCCACTCTGATGCCCTAATGACTGCCTACACTGCCATAGTGAAAGCTGTCATGATACCAGTGTGGTAAATTCCATTACCGTGAAGTACACTCACATGTCTCGGAAACAGGCTTAAACCAGGTTTCTGAAAACATTTGGTACTGTGAAGAAATGGAAACCTACCCACAGAGGATGGGTCGCATTGAAGCCAAATAAATTTTCCAGATTTAGAAATTAGACAAATACAACAGCCACATCTCTCTTCTGCTGCTCCACCGACTTAATTAAGTTTAATCAGGCCTCAAATTTTGTATTATTCCTACCTTCTGCTGAGAGCCCTTGTACATTCACTCCTCTGGCATCCAGGAAACTGAGGCAGGCATCCACATTCTCAATCTGTTGAGAAGATGGCAGACAGTCAGCACAAAGCACAAAGGATGTGATGACACTTAACATTCAATGAGCCTAAATGTCTCGGGGCAGAGGGCTCAGAGGATGGAGCTTATCAGCATTATGACCCATAAAGAACATCATTGTGTGGTTATTACCCGACCCCCGCACAACCTTGGGATCAGGCCGCATGACATACTGACTGCAGTGTGACGCCACCTACACAATCCGCTGCATGTCATGTTCACGGATTCAAGGGGAGACACAAGGCCATATGTACACAGTATGCTGGTAAGTGGTAGAAATACACCCCCAGAGTACTAACATATATAAGCAAGACACAAAGATATGTGGTACTTTGACACATACAACCCAACAACAGAGACAAACACAGGAATAAGCATTCGCATAATTTACACATAAACACAATGACAATAGTACAGTGTGGCCCACGCTCACAGTGTAGGCAACAACTGCCACCTATGTTTCAGCTGTACAAAGGCGCACTGAGGCTGCAGTTATGAGGGGGATTTTTGCCATCCTTGACAGCAGCTAGCGGGTCGCTTCATTAACATGGTGGCCACCCGCCAATCCCCCTTAATAGGCCTTTTATGATCAGGCCAAAGGTCTTAGCGCTTTACGCAGCGCAGTGTGTCAGGGCCATACAAAGGGCAGGCTGGGCAACTCAGCCAGACGTCCAACGGGCAATGATGATTCATGAGCTGCAATTCCCTGTCAGCCCTCTAAAGCCTGCTAGCTTTTTCTCTCTTTTAAATGTGCGCTTGCTCTGTATTCTTTTCTCTCTTCATCAAAAAGAATCAGGACACTGAGTCATATCTGTACACAGGCTGTTTGGCAACTGCATTGTCTTCAATGTGTTATGTGTCTTTTAGTAAGGAATCAGCTTAAATGTAACAAGACACGGAACTTGATATTTTAAATGTTAGGGCAGGGCTACAGCGGTCATATGTGGTGAAGCTAAAAAAAACCTCAGAAAAATTGATAAAACATCTCTGTGGATTTTTTCCTCACACAGGTGCAGAGCCCTGGTCTGAGTGCTACTTGAAGCAGTAGTGTCCACAGATTTTCTTTTAACTCTGTCACTCCCTGCAATGCACAAAAGGCTCAATATAAGTGAGCTGAGTGAAGAAGTTAAACTTCTCCAATAAAGTAAGATGGATTCAAATCCTACAGATGAAGGCTTGCAGAAAGCCTTCATCTTTTACCATATGAATCATCATGCTGACACAATCGCACATGCAGCACAAGCTAGAGCACTTAAAATAGTATGATGACACAATTAATTTTATGGTTAATGCGGATTCCATTTACAACAAAACTAATCAGAGATCATTTTTTGGCAGGACATTATGAGGCTTTGGACTGATGGAAAGGATCCTTATGCTCACTGTCAACCTGACTGTGGAACAAACAGAACGGGATTGTCAGAACTGCTGGAAAAATGAATGGTGATCTAAACTTCACTAGACAAGCTGGATCATCAGTTTGTCTTAAGGAAAGCCCCATCTATTGGTGAGACAGAGAACTCTCTTTACTCTGACTTTGAACTAATGCCCTCAGGACGACGTTGTAGGACGCCACTAGCTGGCAAAAAGGATTTAAAAAGAGATCATTTGCGCCAAAAGCAGTAAGTATACTGAATAATAAGAAGCTGTGATGTCCACTCAAAGGCTCAAACAGCACCTCAAAAGCCATTGCTGAAGTACAGCAACCACTTAGCAGCCACCTTGTCTCCCAAATATGATGTTTATACTGGTTGTACCAATGGGAGGCTGCATGGGACACAAATTCACAGACGGAGCTTCTCCATCTGCCTGACACAACTTATAACCACCCACACACAACAAACCCCGGTTTCCATATTCTTTCCCCACATGTTGCGCTCAAAGACGAACATGTGTGCTCTGGCGTTAACTTTGTTTGATTCTTCCAGACGCACGTTTAGAAGTTTGCATGTTGAGAGACATGTGCGAAGCAGCATTCGTCTCATTACGCCAGTCTAATTAGGTTTGAAGATGTGTGTTGTAGGAGTTCTTGCAGTCTAATGCCTGCCAAAACAAACAGCTTATAGGTACAAAAGATATGCCATCAAAAACATTTGCGAGATAACAGACGTTTTTATCAGCAACTCAACTCAGCTCATTCAGTTGCAAATATTTACAACACAAAGGAGTGCTGTACTACTTTGCATCTTCTCCAGGGCAACGTATGTGTTTGAAGTCTGATTTAATAGCTGATAAAGACAAAAAAGGACCAAACCCATAAACATGCAGTAAATCTCTTTAGTTGGAGACAGATCTGCCAGCTTTTAAAGCATCACAGAAACAAGCCTGTGCTGTTATCCTCTGTGACTTCAAGTGGTCTACCAACTATGAATTCTGAGACTTTTAGACATAACCGCTGTTTGTTTTTAGTCTGCATTAACTGCAAAATGACGTAAACAAGGGGAATAATGATTGAAGGCGTTGATGACGGCTGGAGCATTAATGTTCCACAGGGTCCTGGCGATGTTTAACTGCTAGTTTGGTGGGTGGATTGGCTTTGTGGCATCCTGTAACAGCCTCTAGAGAAACCGACATAATTTATTTTTCCTACACATCCTGGCATCACACAGATCCACATAAGCCATTAAAAGCCATTTGAAAATGGGGCATTATGATGAGGCACACTTTACTAAATCATGAAATACTTTAAGCAGAAAAAGGGGAGCACATATTGAGGGGTGACAGGAGTGCACATGTAAAACACACACACGAGAGGAAGGAGGAATGAGGGGTGCTGTTAAGTTTCTGCGATGAATAACTTTGAATTAAGCTACATTTCATTTACAGCGTCACAGTCCGAATCAAAATTCCTGATTCTCTGTAACATGGGCAGCAGGGCAAAGACGACTTATGCAAGTTTCATCCTTTCTGAGGATGAGGACTCCCTGGTACACCTGTCTTACACTGTCTTGTATAAAATCATTGGATGCTGAGGTGAAGCCAAAGGAACACAAATGAGCTACACTCATTTTATTTGCATTTGTATTACAAAACCCTAACCTGCTAAATATGAAGAGAACAGTTTCAAATTTTGTCCATGTGATACAAAGGCCTCTGCAATGATCATATAAGTCACAGAAATAATGAAGTGCTCAGATGTCTCTTTGTCATGATGAACTGGTGAAGCCTAAATCCATCTATCAATCTCCTGCTCCCTTCTCCCCTCATCCGTGAACCCAGAGATATTTTAAACTTCTCCATTTGGGGCAGAAACCTGTCCCTGACCCCAAGTGTCAGTGTCCATTCATCCATTCACTTCCGTTTATCCCTTTCAGGGTCACAGGGGGCGCTGGAGCCTATCCCAGCTGTCTTAGGGCTAGAGGCAGGGTACACCCTGGACAGGTCGCCAGACTGTCATTGTCAGTGTTTTTTCCCTTTAATGGCTGACGACCATTGCCTCAAACTCGGAGGTGCTAATTGTCATTGCTGCTGCTGAAAACTGCTCCAGTGAAAGCTAGAGGCCACCATCTGATGAAGTCCGCACAACCACAAGATTTACACAAAGTAGAGATGAGACCAAGGGCCACCAAAGTGGAAGTTTTCTGGCCCTTGTCCCCACTTAGAAATTCTATCCAAAGAAATAATGAACAGAATCAGTGACTAAGAGCAGCCCTGGCTCCCCCACTAACATACTTAGGGAAATGTAGCATACCATTTGACTGCCACCCCTCATTACAAGCAGCCATCATTATATACACTCAACAAAAATATAAACGCAACACCTTTGTTACTGCTCCCATTCCCCATGGGATGGACGTAGAGACCTAAAATTCATTCCAGATACACAATATAACCATCCCTCCCAAACAGTGGTCACAAATCAGTCCAAATGTGTGGTAGTGGGCACATCTGCTATATTGAGATAATCCATCCCACCTCACAGGTGTGCCACATCAGGATGCTGATCTGACATCATGAGTAGTGCACAGGTGTACCTCAGACTGCCCACAACAAAAGGCCACCCTGGAATGTGCAGTTTTGTCTCACAGCAAAATGCCACAGATGCCACAAGCAATGAGGGAGCGTGCAATTGGCATGCTGACAGCAGGAATGTCAACCAGATCTGTCGCCCGTGCATTGAATGTTCATTTCTCAACCATAAGCCGTCTCCACAGGCGTTTCAGAGAATATGGCAGCACAACCAACTGGCCTCACAACCGCAGACCTCGTGTAACCACACCAGCCCAGGACCTCCACATCCAGCAGGTTCACCTCCAAGATCGTCTGAGACCAGCCACCCAGACAGCTGCTGGAACAATTGGTTTGCACAACCAAACAATTTCTGCACAAACTGTCAGAAACCGTCTCAGGGACGCTCAACTGCATGCCCGTCGTCCTCATCGGGGTCTTGACCTGACTCCAGCTTGTCGCCGTAACAGACTTGTGTGGGCAAATGCTCACATTTGATGGCGTCTGGCACGTTGGAGAGGTGTGCGCTTCACGGATGAATCATGGTTCACATTGTTCAGGGCAGACGGCAGCTGAGAATGTCCCAGTTCTTGCATGGCCAGCATACTCACCGGACATGTCACCCATTGAGCATGTTTGGGATGTGCTTGACCGGCGTATACGACAGCGTGTACCAGTTCCCACGAATATCCAACAACCTCGCACAGCCATTGAAGTGGAGTGGACCAACATTCCACAGGCCACAATTGACAATCTGACGACTCCATGCGACGATGTGTTGCACTGCATGAGGCAAATGGTGGTCACACCAGATACTTACTGGTTCTGGGTCCCCAGACCCCCAATAGTGCAAAAAACTGCACATTCCAGGGTGGCCTTTTGTTGTGGGCAGTCTGAGGTACACCTGTGCACTACTCATGATGTCAGATCAGCATCCTGATGTGGCCTTATCTCAATATAGCAGATGTGCCCACTACCACACATTTGGACTGATTTGTGACCACTGTTTGGGAGGGATGGTTATATTGTGTATCTGGAATGAATTTTAGGTCTCTACGTCCATCCCATGGGGAATGGGAGCAGTAACAAAGGTGTTGCATTTATATTTTTGTTGAGTGTATGTAGTGAGTGTAGATAGCGATTAGTCAATCGGAAACATGCAGATCCTTTATACAGTTGGCACAAAAGTCATTCCAGTTACCAGATTTCCTTATTTCCCCAAACACAGGTGAAGAGTGCAAAGTTTGAATGAGACTTTGTGCCGTATTAAACAGGCTATTAATGTTAAATAAACCAGGTTGAAATACGCCAGACGTTTCCTATCATGGTGAGGCATTGAAAGCTCTAAAAGATGTTACAACAAAGGGCTGCTTTTAATGCCGTATCTGTGATGAATGTGGCATTGTTGTGTCATGCGTCACCTTTTTATCCTTAATAGCATCTTAAAATAAAAACAACCACAAAACAAACAAAAAAATGTTCACTTGAGGACTTTATGGCTACTGCTTTTTCATATAAATCAAAACTACACAAACAGTTTAGAGACTTTTTGTCTTGAGGTGTTCTTTCTTCCATTAAAACACCCTGTGAATTTTTCTAACCACAAAATAAAAATAATATTTAATAGTACTTGTGTTAAAAATCTTGTCTTTGCTTAAAAT
Organism: Pundamilia nyererei; assembly: GCF_000239375.1. NCBI lineage: Eukaryota > Metazoa > Chordata > Actinopteri > Cichliformes > Cichlidae > Pundamilia > Pundamilia nyererei. The sequence continues at coordinate 295,256 of NW_005187749.1, read as the reverse complement.
TTTCAGTTTAAAAAGCAAAGTTATAGAAATTCAACTCTACAGTGGTACATTCTCCTATTCTTTCTACTCCAGTAAGACTCAGTAAGACAAACATTAGATGTTGGCTACATCTACTGTACATGTTTTCAGTTCAATTCCCCGAAGTCCCATCTTACATATGAAAAGTGAACTGGAGCACGTTGGGCCTCTCTAAAAGTATCAAGTGACTGATGTATGATGGTTGGAATTGGAAAGTGTTATCCCTTATATTGCAACTGTCAAATACAAATGAGCCAAACACCTCAATTATCACTTTCTACGGGACAGAAAACAACCTTCTTCAAGACAAGACTGGAAAACCAGGCGTTAGCGCTTTGTAGCCCATGAGCACTGCTAAGTAATTGAAGGGTTTTACTTAAAATGCTACATCTCCACTGGAAAATAAATGCCACCTTACATCCTTCAGTCCGTTTTTCAAAAACACAGATGACTCAAGCTTCACAAACAGAGCCATTTTGTGAAGTTTTGGCATGATTCAGTAGAGTTATAGCTTTTGTTTTAAACCATTTTATTTTGAAGCCAGTAATCATTATATGAATCCTTATTATTTATTATATATATTTATGTTATTCCACACCTACATGGAAACATAATTGCAATCCTGGCCATCGCAGCACTGGGAGATTTAACAGAGGCTCTTGTTTGTGCGTTGTGTCAGGAGAGTGACGGAGCCGACCACATATTTATTCACGGTTGCTGTTCACACCCTCGGCTGCAGCTCTGCAGCTCACAGTCGGACATATACCAACAACAACAACCTACAACAGTCAGAGCACCAAGTTTATGGCGTTATTTTTGTGCCCTATTCTGAGCGCACGTAAAAAAATAAAAATAAAAATTGAGCGCATGTAAAAAAAAAATTTGCAGGTGCAAGTGTTGCATTTTGATGAGAAATTTATTTTGAGCGAAGAAAAGCTCAATTTGAGTGAATAAAAATTCATTGCTGCGTTCAAAAAATTTATTTCAGTGTTTGCTATTATCCACACACACAACAGCAGCCCCTCAGTTTTTTGCATGTGTTGCTCGCGCTATCAACATTTCTGCCCGTGTGCGTTCAACTCTTTCTCTACACCGTTATATTTGTGCCACAAAACCAGCCAATCACAGACTTGGATGCAAAAAATCTGGTTGGCTGTTCTGGTCTCCAATCAGCTCGAAATGACGAAATGCAATATCCCAGAATCCATTTCGTCCCAAACTCAAACGAGGCAGTGGCGGAGGAACACAGAGTGGCGGAGTTTGAAATATTACTCTGTCTGGGTCACAAAATAAACTTTTAAGATATTTTCATGCGAGAATGTTTCTGTGTAAACTTCAAATATCTGCTCGATTTATCAAGACGTCACATATTTGCATAAGTGCTCTAACGTTTTCGGAGATGCCTGTTACCCACCAGCTGACTGGGTGGTCTCTCGGGTTAAACATAATATAAAAGGCTGAACTGACAAAAAATCACCGACTACACCACCAGGTATTATAGGAAAAACCATAAAGCCTTCGAACTAAAACAAACGCTGTTGTGACAGTGATGTACACTGTCTTGTTGGTATATGGGGGCTCAGGGGCGATCGTGGCTCAAGAGTTGGGAGTTTGCCTTGTAATTGGAAGGTTGCCGGTTCGAGCCCCGGCTTGGACAGTTTCGGTCGTTGTGTCCTTGGGCAAGACACTTCACCCGTTGCCTACTGGTGGTGGTCAGAGAGCCCGGTGGCACCAGTGTCCGGCAGCCTCGCCTCTGTCAGTGCGCCCCAGGGTGGCTGTGGCTACAATGTAGCTGCCATCACCTGTGATACTAGAAAGTAATATTAAATAAATTCTAATAACAGCTGATCAAGCTTGAACGTGCTTTCTTCGCTCAAAATAAATTTCTCAAAATGCAACACTTGCACCTGCAATTTTTTTTTTTTACGTGCGCTCAGAATAGTGGCACAAAAGTAAGGCCATACAAGTTTAAGCCGGAGAGGCGTGATTGCGGATGTGGCCCAGGTGCGTCCGGCCCACTGCAGCAGCTGCACCGTAGACCACGCCCCGCCACATACCCGACTGAGGCCGGCGAACCTTACCCCCGCGGCAGGAAATCGGGAGAGGCAATCAGCGCCCCGGCCCCTGGCCCAGCGACAGGGAGGTGTCCATCCGCCCTCGTGTCCAGTGACTGATGACTCAGGTGTATCCAAATAAATCCTGCAGACACAAACCACTGCGCCACCCTTTTAAGACTTTTCTCTAAAAGACCAAAATCGATACCAACTAGAGCTAAGAAATCCCTGTATCAAAGTTCATCTCTCTTCTTCCAATCACCCCACGTGGCAAAAGATAAAGACTGTTTTTGTACCTATTAATTCCTCTTGGCACATGAAACCTGATGAGGCAGAACTCCTCACTTGTGGAGACAACACATAGTTGTGATACTTTTTACAGCCAGAACATACTTTATTAATCACTGCTGCTTTGAAATCTAAAGGTTTACATGGATAAAAAGCCAAATCCCTGTGCTCTCTAGAGGCCACTTGTAGTCCAAACGTCTAGCAAGCAGAATTAAACATGATTTTTCTTTCCCCCCCCATAAAAAGCCAAGGCCTGAAGGATACTACGGGTTAGAGTGGTTCACCACACATTCAGGATTTAGAGCCACTCAGCCTTTCTTTCAAATAAACCAGTTCTCTTGCTGTCCGTGACCTCTGCATCAACTCCCTTCATCAGATTTAGGGTCTGACACTCCATCTTCCACTGGTGTTGTCCTAAACCCCCATCTTGTCACTATCAACGCATCCACAGCAGGCAGCTGCTGACAGACAATGAATCAAAATGGATAAAATGAAACAGAACTTTAGTGTAGCTGATGGGCAAAGGGCAGGCTGGGTTAAAGCATTCTGTCTCATAATCCAGGGATCATCGCTCATCATGTCAAAACCCACAGCAAAGGAAATTTTTCCTCTCATCTGGTACTGGCTGAAAAACCATTTGGTGCAATATTGATCACAACATCAGTCGCCATAATCCCTTACCCTGTCTGAAATCCTTCTCTGCTGTAGCTGAAGATCTGTGGTTGTTGCTCATTTTTTAAATCACCATAAGAGTGAACCTCACACACCCAGATTTATCCAGCTCACTCAGGCTTACAGAGGTGATGTTTGCATTCACAGCAGCCTAAATGTTATGAAGCTCTGTGTCATAAAACTTTTCTAACACAAGAAAACCAAACTGAAATCATTCAATTCAAGTGGTTCCTGATTTTTATCACATCGTACCTCATATTCCTGTAAATAAAACTATATAGCTTTAGCAAAATCCTTTGAAGATGATGCAGCGCTAGCTCAGTCAGCACGTAAACACACATGATGTATAATCAACATGTGTGTGCCAGCACAAACCTATATCTATGGATGTCTCAATTAAATATGGTGGCGCATTTTCCAGTGTTTACAGCATCAAATAACTTGGAGGTCTTCCATGTGGCTTTGTGCATCTGCTGCACACACGGGGTGTGTGTCTGCATGTGTGAGAGAGTGAAAGCAAGGCAGACAAAGATGTTTTATGGATAAAAAAGTCTCTTCATCAATGTCTGGCCTAATCCCTTTAAATCTGTTTTCGCTGTTTGAGTCAAAACTCATTATCGCTTCAGTCAATGATGGAGTAATAAAAAAATATTACAACAGTGATGCAATGCACACACAAAGATTGCTCCTACTGTCATTTCATCTGTCCCCCTTTATCCGTCTGTTCTCCCTTTTATTTTCTTTCATTTTGGGCACGGCTCAGTCTGAGCTACAGTTGGACAAACTCTAATCGTACATCAGTGACATCAGGAAAGAATCAGCGAGTTCTTTTATTTTGAATGCAAATATCCAAGATCTTCTCCAAAAATGGCTGATCAGCTAAAGAAACAACAAAAAAATTGTTTATAATCCTATAAACTAAGAAGAGACGAATTTTAAAAAGAAGAGTCAAAAATCTAATCAAAGCCGAGACTAAAATATTCCGAGTTTTAGTCCCAGCTGAAAAGCAGTGGAGTGACATTATTTGGTTAATGGAGCACACCTTTTAAACATACTGAATGGCATCAAGATAACCAATCTCACTTAACCTCTTCCCAGCTGATGGTTTTGCAAATAACTCTGTCAGCGAGTGACAGAAGAAACAGAAGTATTCTTGTTGTGTAAGAGAGTAAGCAAACACAGAAGAGGGCAGAGGAGCGGAGGGTGTTTGTCACAGACTAGAAGACAAGTATTTCTTGTTGGCTTTTAGGCTGACGCCAGCTATGTCCTTTGTCTTCCTCATATTCATTGTTGCAGTCCTGCTCTAAGAAGGTAAACAGCACCAACATGATGGATGGTATTACTGTTGACAGGTGACAGATTTGTCTGCCAGTCATGGCTGAGGCTGTTTCTCCTGCGAGGGTCAGTGAGGTTAAGATGCTCACTTATTAGGCCTGTGTTTGTATAACCTGCTGAGCAGCAGTGATGCAGGAGTGAAATATGCTGCCATTCACTCACTCTCTCACCCACTCTTTCTGCTCCATCAGCTGAGAGAGTTCTGTCCTTCAGTAAAATGCCTCAAAGCTCTGTCTGTAAGCTGCTTCTAAACTCGCCACATTCAATGTGTCTGTTTTACTTTATTATGCACACCATATTAGATGTCCTTTCTGTTACTTATCTCGTTTAATCCTGTCCTCATTTAAATCATTTCAAATATCTCTAAAGACTGATACATATACCTATTTATGACAACACATTAAAACAACCTATAGAAGAAAAATAATAATTGGAATAATTCATTGGCCTAAAACATATGTAAATGGGTCCCACTTAGTAAGTTGTGATGCCAGAAGTCTTACAGGAGTCTTAAAAAGCGAGTACCAACAATAAGGCTGTGTTTTTGCTTCTGAACCTAAAATAGTGGTTTGAGAAACTCGTCTCAAGGCTGCAGAAGTCACGCCGCAGCATCTTCTCTCTTCTCACCCGCCGCAGAAGATAAAACAGTGCTGCAGATTTTACAGCAGCCTTTCACAGATGTTGAATGTCAGATATGATTTAGTCTGCTGGAGTGGTCAGAATGTGGCCATAAATTTTTACTTTAAATTCCTTGAACTATAACACCACTTACAGCAGGGCCTGTTTTTTTTTTTTTTTGTTTTTTTTCTGTTTCACTGGTTAATAAGGACAAGCACAGTGTGGCTGTTTAGGAACCAAAAGCTGGGTGTACACATTTGTGGTTATACCCAATAATCTGCAGAGATGTGACATGTTATAGTAGGTCCTTTGTTGAACCGACTTTGTGATAAATCAGCTGTAATCACAAAGAACTGCTAAGACATTTAAATATTCCCTTGTACAAGCAGTGAGTGGGCACTACTTTTAATTGTGTAAAGCCAGTGGAATGAAAACATAGGAATCGCATGACTCCCATGCAAAACTACTGCTAAAATCATGAATTTTGACTCTGTAAACACGTGAAACACAGTTTTTCCTTTTTCCTTTGCAAGGCTGAGCATACTACAAGCTAGCCACTTTCTGTTCAGGCAGCTAGGAATGAAAATGATGCTTAAGGACCATTTGCAGCAGTGACACATCCAAAGTCATGCAGCCCGTGGCTGGGGAAGGTGCCAAGGGTCACTGAGGGCAGGGAGGTGGATGAGGGAAGCTACTGTAACAGCACAAGCTGAAGGTTGGCAGTGAGTCATATGGTATAAACGTACAGAATAAGACAGATTGAAGAGTGACACGAGAAAAAAGCATTAAAGAAACCCATGCAAGCAAAAAACAGGTTAAGGACAGGGTGAGTGAATCGGTAGAGGACAGCTATTCCCAAACTGAAACAATCACAGGGAATACGGGTCGGTCGAGAAGGGTTGCAGCTGGTATTTCACAGTGAAACAAACTGAGGCAGATCAAAGTTTAGCAGTGCTTCACTGTGCCCATTTAACAAGCCAGCTCTTCGCTCCCTTACAGAACATTTGCCGATGCCATTCAACTATAATGAGTGATTAAAAGCTTCCAATTGAGACAAGTGAGCTTGTAACGAGCCCCAAGGTGCTCCATTTATACCACAACCATGTGAGGGGATCCGTCGATGCCCAGAAAACAACAGAGAAAAAGACATATGCCACACGGATGCTTCAACACATATAAAGAGCAGAGATAGATAAGCAAATATTGTTAATCAAAGCACAGATGCTGGGGCATTTGGGTCTCTGCACCTGATCCAGTAAAAATTAGATCAAACTTAGACCTTTGGTCCCGAGTTTATTTTTGATTTAGTCATCCTGAAATAGATTGCAGATTTTCACTATTTCACTTATAAAGACCTGCTCTTACTAGATTTCTAGTTCTGTGAATGTATACTTTGCTAAAAGCTAAACAATTCCTCAGACGTCCACATGAACACGACAAAATTAGCTCGTTACATAGATGAATTATAAAGATTAGGAAACACCAAAAGATGCCTCTAAAATTATAAGTGGCGCAAATACCCAGAGGTTCAACCCAATATCACAACAAAGCATGTAATAGGCAGTAGCAGTTGCAGTAAGTTTCAGTGGCAACAGCTGAGGGAGATATTTTATTTCAAGCCAACATGAAAATAATCACAGGAAAGTGTTTAAACAGACATATTAGCTCCCTTGCTTAATGGACTCTGACGATTAAAGGCGTGGACTGTACTTCATGTTTTTTGCTCACTATCAACTTTGTGGCTTTAAATATATCTCCTCCTGCTGGTAATGCAGCTTCTGCATTCGTATCTGCTTTATATTTTGAAGAGGCAAAGCGTGAAATGGACACGGTGGACGGGCATCTCTAATACATGTTTTGCTGTGAAACCGGGTTGAGAGGTTTCTATATAAGCTCTGCGTCACGTGTGTGACTTTGTTTTGGCTTTGATGGCCCATCACAGTAGAAGCATGTGTTGCACAGCTGTGTGATGATGTTAGTTCACTACTGCTGATCAAAATTACAGTAGTGATTTTTCCCACTGATCAATGCCACTCTGAAACACAATATTTCAAATATCAAATGTAGTTCCAGCAAATGTTAGCTTCTAGTTGAGTGTGCACCCTGTACAGTGATCCTGGGTGCAACCCTCTTCTGAAAAGATTATTACTACTATTATTATTCTGAAAGGTGTTACCTCAGCCTTTGATGCAGAAGGTATTTATTGATGTGTTTTAGATGTTTGTCCTATGGGTAAAAATTGGAATGTGAACCCTTCTAGTCACTCTCTACCCGCTCTGCCATCAGGGCATACAGACTGAACAATAAGAATGAAATATATTCGGTGTGGATGTAGCTTCAGCAGCTTAAACAGGCCATCTGCCTCCTCCTCCTTTACTCGCAGCCAGTCGCCGGGCATGCAAAATGACATCAGGGATGTTTCAGAAACCCTGAGTTCCCATCATCCATTTGTCAGTGTATTTCCAGACCAAATGACTCTCATAATAGGCTAGTCGTCTGACAGCCAGGGCTGCTGTAATCAAATCAAAGACCAGAAAAATACTGTCACACAAATGCCAGTTGGTTTTGCTTAGCAGGAACCTAGGCCAGGAACTCAAATTAGGAACACAATCAATTAGAAGCAGAGATTAATAGCGAGCTGTGCCGACGACGAAGCGTCAGGCCAGTGAAGATAATGCCACTGAGCGACTCGTGCTGTTCGTCCTCGCGTCTGGCTGGTGTGCAAGCTGCCAACAGATGGAGCCCAGATGAAACTGGTGGACTTTTATAGTCTCCAAGAAACCCTACATGCAGTTAACCCTGAATTGCAGCACACACCCAGTCTAATCATAAGAGAAAGGCTAAAACACTCAAAAGTATACATTTGTAAATAACTATGCTGATCAAATCATATCTGGTTCATTTATAAGATTTGTAGTCACTGACTGCATAGATTTGTGCCATGCAAGCAGTATTGTTCCGGGTACCGAAATGCATCAGTGATTGGATGAGTGGGTAGTTAGTTAAAAACTATCATTATCTTTTAACTGCTCATCTAGCAGCACTCAGCTAATAATGTTATTTTGTCTAATACTTTAGTTAATGACCAAATACTTTGAGCCAACCAGCTTCAGCTAGACAGTGTATGTGTTTGTTAGTGCATCAATAATTTATTATTTATTAAGAAATGTAAGGAAGCAACTTTTCTACTATAGTGTAGCCATTCTGAACATGTTCGCCACGACATTTAAGCTGAACATTTGACTAACTTAAGCTGTTGTGTTTACTTCAAACTGAGCACTCTTTAAAGGTTAACAACACAGAAATCTCATGGTTATGATTTGTTTTTATGTAATTAAAAAATTGCAAATCTCTGCACATCACTAAATAGAAACAGTACTTCAGATACCAGTCAGAGGAGCTTACATTCCCTCACAATATATTGTGCTTTTTAAAGCACTTTAAAAATGACAAGCAAAAAGACAAAAATTGTCTGAGTAGCAGCCTTTTTATATCACATCAGATTTCTTTTTCCTGAAGAGTAAAATGCACTGTATTCTAGCAGACATGCAGTGCAGTAAAATCTGACTGTGTACTGCAGTTTGACGCAATCACTTCCAATTAATCAAAAGAGAAAAATTTGCATTGTGAAAACTAAAAATATTGAGGGAGGTCTAGAGCTGCCAATAGCCAGTCTAAACATGATCCACGACACACTTGAAAAGTCAATAGCTCAAATGAAAAGCAGTACGAACAAGTTGATTAGCTTGGTGAGTTGTTTGATGGAATCTTTCCTACCACGGCCCGGACAACCTTCTCCTGACTGATGCAGCAGCTCAGCATCTTTGTATTCATTCATGTTTGTTTTCTCCTGACACCCATTGCTGAGGTCGCTGGAAGACACACACACACACACACACACACACACACACACACACACACACACACACACACACTCCCTGAGAAAGTCAAACTGCACAGTCATCCGTATTGCAAGGAAGCACTCAGTGGTTTGCTAATGATGTCTGTCTATAATGAAGTGGATTAGTGTTGCAAGGCTTTAATATTTTCTGCTGAATGGGCCTCTTCTGCCATCCCTCGCCTGCCGTTCTCATGTTTGAGCACGATTCTTCTGAGAAATAATTTTGGAAGAAAAAAAAGAATCCCTCGCTCAATTCAAAAACCTGGGTGTGCATCTAATTTCTTTAGATGTCTGTACAATTATGAGAAACTGCACTGTCAGGGGGCATGAGGTTTTACATGACAGAGGGAGAGCAGCGCATGCCGCAGGTGAGGGAGATGAACAAAAACCCTGTGTGAGCTCTTTAATCCACAGAATGCATTTACAGCTTGACATCACAGGCATTTAGCAGATGGATGTCTCCCAGATTCAAAAATGAAAAGAGCATTCAATTCACTACAAGTATACTGGGGTGAAGACTATAGTGGGAAAAACGAAACTGGTAATTCCCAAACCTTCAGTTTCTACTCTCTATTGTTATCACAAAGCAGAAAACAGGTTAACAAAGAAACTAAAGTGCACTTTGTTGGGTTGACAGCCTCTTAGTATTAAAACCCAGTTGTTACAATCTCTCATTATCTTTGCTGGGTACTGTAGTGGCTGCAGATGTTCCTTCTGAGGCTGAAATCAGTAGCCCGCTGGATACAGTAGTGGATGGTATGGTCAGGTAGCCTAGCACTACTCTGTATTAACTAACATATTAACAAACAAGAAAACTGTTTTCCATTCCTGGAAGCATTTGTTTTACAGTACAGATGTGGCCACAGTAGAGGTCTGATATAATTTGCTTTCGCTTCACCTGCAAGTGACAAAAAGGAATCTGTATGCATTATTAAAATGATTAAGTCCAGGATCAAAGCATCTAAAAGAGGATATAAGCGACATGAGAATAAGTGTAACTGTAACTTCAAGTGTATTATTTAAAAGGTTAAGCTTAACTGTGCTTCAGCTGTGCTATTTCCATCTCCATTTCAGTGTTATGCATGAGATAAATGGAGGCTTTTGTTATACACTGTATTAGTAAGGCGATCAAAGATCAGACTCTTTAACATATTGTTCTTAATGAGAGCAAATTAGACCAGTGAAGAGAACTTGAAAAGAGTTTCTAATAATTCATATTTCCACTGTTCTTCAGCATATTATCCCACAAGCCCACGAGCAGTCAAAGGTAATACCCTTTAGTCTTGTAATTATAAGGGCCAAGAACTCAGGGGCGATGGAAAGGGACTTCCACAGTGTGCTGTCTAGCTAAGTGTGAGAGGTCAACACGAAATGCAAAGACTGAAATGGAATATACTTTAAATTTTACCCTTCACTTGTATGATAAAGCATGCTTGCATGAAATAACATGAGAAGGGGGAAAATGACTGGACTGTACTGACTGTTTGTAGAAGATAACTATGAAATGCACATTTTACACAATTCACTTCAAAGACCAAATAAATATCAACAACATTTTTTGTTTGTAACAAAACAAAAAACTGCTGGAAGTGACTGGATTTCAACTGACCTGTGGCCCTTTTTGTATTGTGAACAAGGATTTAGAGGGGAAAAAAAGAGCGCATTATGTATGTAGATTAGCAGACGAGCTTGCAGATGCTGATGTCGTGCTGGTTTCTGTTCATCATCTTCCAGCAGCTGCTCAGTTGGCCTCGCTCCACTCGACAGAGCGCCAGCGACCTACCAGTTAGAGAAACAGGCTTGTGACTCCAGGATCACCGCCTAAAGTCCCAAATGAGGGGGAAAAGCTGTGCAGAGGAAGTAAATCAGACTCATCTGTCCCTCCACTGACAGCTGTTGCTACTGTCATGTCTCTGGCCAAGGCGTTTAAGCTCCAGGTGTAAGGTGGCCAGTGGCAGATTTCCAAAATTCACAGCTCATGTCATAAATACACAACCAAGAGTGAGGAAAAAAATAGCTTGATATGGGGAAAAGTTGTCAGTGAGTAACTTATGTTTCAAATTAATGTTAGTGGTCAAGCTTGCAGGATAGGCAACCCAAACAACATTGTTTTGCTCTCGGAAAGCCACCATATGTTCAAGTGTTATCACGTTTATCTCTTAGGGTAATACAGTTCATTTGGTGAAGCCAAGGCAAAAGCAGTTTGCAATCTGGGATCATGTTCATACAGACAAAACATAAAGCAGCCAATGGGCAAACCTGGACTTGATCACTGCTACGTGAACACACACATTAGACTGTGACTTCTGTTTTTAGGGCCCGAGCACCGAGAGTGCGAAGGCCCTATTGTATCTGCTCCGTTTCTTCTTATTATTATTCAGGCAAAACAAGGGCCTTTTTGAGGGCCTAAACATGGTCAAAAACTCATGAAATTTTGCACACATGCCAGGTCTGGTGAAAAATTTTGTATTTTAATGGTTTTACATATGAACACTGGGAAATGGCTCTAGAGCGCCACCTATGCCTTGTTAAATGCAGCCCTACGACCACATCGTTTGAGCTACATGTATGAAATTTGGCACACATGTGTATCATGCCAAGACGAACAAAAAAGTCTGTGGGGCCCATTGACGCAAACCCAACAGGAAGTCCGCCATTTGGACGTGAAGGTGACATTTTGGCTCTAATTTTGCCAGTTCCATGCCTCGAACTTTTTCGAACTCCTCCTTGGGATTTGGTCGTATAAGCTTCATCTTTGGTCAGTGTCAACTACACCCTTGTGCCATGTTAAATTGCGGAGCTTTTGAGTTTTCACAATACTATGAGGCCGTGGCGCCATGGCGAATTTCGATGTCTCGCCATGAAAATCTTATTGCCTCTCATTTTGTCATAGATTTTCTGACCTTGACCAAAGTGAACACATATGATAAGGCTCCACTCCTGAACATATTTCAACTGCCATATTTGACATCAGGGACAGCGCCACCTAGTGGGAACAGGAAATGTCATGTTTTACACTTTGGGGTACAGTATTGTGATGGGTGACATCTGCAGCCTCAAATTTCTCCAGGAAAGCCTTAAGAAGTTGGTCTTGGGTTACAGTGAAAACTGAGTTTTCGCGAAAGGGTGTGACCCCAGCAGAATGGCGAACTTTGATGTCACGCCATGAAGAAACAAATTGGTATAACTCAATGAAATCCAGTCTGATCAGTACCAGACTTTACAGGCATGATGTCAGACCCGCCCTGAACGGATTGATGTGCCCATTGTCGGGAATACGCACAGCGCCACCTAGTGGCAACAGGAAATGTCATGGCTTTAATTTTGTTGTACTGATTTTCACAGGTTCATCGTGGCCACCTCAAAAGCGGTGAATATCACAATCAGTCCTTCATGATGCTTCAGTGCGAAAATTGTGACTTTAAACTGAACGGCGCACCCTGTTGGGTTTTCAGGGGCTTGGAAAGTTTAAAAAGTCTTGAAATTTGGTGCATACCTCCAATGTGATGAGGGCTTTTTTGTTATGTGATCATTTTCATTGAATATCCCAAAATGGCTCCACAGCGCCCCCTACAAAATTTCAAAACCACAGCCCCTGCTCTGTGTTTTATGTATGAGTCTGAAACCTGGTAAGCTTATGGAAGATATTAAGATGTACAAAAAAGTCTCTTGGAGCAATATCCCAAATCCAACAGGAAGTCAGCCATTTTAAAATTAATGTGCAATTTTGGCAACATTTTCCCCTCTTTTCAGGCACCGTTCTTTGACGAACTCCTCCAAGGGATTTCATCAGATTGATGCGATCTCCAGTGTGTGGAATCTAAAGACCTTTGTGATGTTAAATTGCGAAGCTTTTTGCGTTCAGGGAAACGGGGTGGTAATGGCGGCACGTGGTTTCAATCACTCGCCAAAAAGCAGTAATCTGCTGTCAATCAAAAACACAATGTTCAATCTCTCCCAAAGGTCATAGGCGTGATGAGACTCGAGCTCGGAAATGTTTGTTATGCCATTTGTCAGTAATAGTTAGAGCGCCATCTAGTGGGACGCCTAACTAATCATGAATGAATGAGATGAAATGTTAGCTGGTGGTTAAATGCATGAATTCCATCAGTGTGACATCAGATCGGACATGCTGGTTTCAGGTGTTGGGCGTGGCTCGACGCGCCGGGGGTGCGAGGGCCCTCATAACGCTGCTTGCAGCTTTAATTAACTTTATTTTTCATAAAGTTTTAATGAAGTAAGAACTGATTATTAGCGTTGTTTCACAATACTTTGAGTCTTTTACAATCTGAAACGGGACCTGAAAATTTAACTGTACATGAAAAGAAAGACAAAATCATAGAAGCTGCATCCACCTGACCATGAAGGTTAGCGTGAACTTAACAGACTCCTGCTTCACTTTACACACATTGGTGCTTAGAGTGCTTTGTGCTTAACACGTAATTTAAATGTAAGATTAACATGATTTCACATATCCTAATTAGCAAGCTGCTATTTTACAGTATCTGCCATTGTAAAAACCTTCAAACACTGCTAGTTGGCTGCATCGTTGTAGAGTTGTTTGTATGTGCGTGACAGATATTTCCTTCCTTTCTCACTCACTCTATAAGCAACTGTGCTTCCTCAAACTTCTTTTTCCCAAGCTGGCCAGACCCTCTGCAGTCAGAGCAGGTGGTGGATCAATGGGCTTATAAGCGACTGGGACAAAGCGCAAACTGCACGAACACACACAAACACCCGGAGCGAACGCTGGCGTATCGAAACACATACTTGCATTGCTGCAGAAGCTTGCCCTTAGTGACCAGTGCAAGAGTCTGGATTCAGCTGTTTCCAGGCAGGACTAGAATCATTTTATGTGACAAGAAAAATACATTTGCAAGAGTTTTATTTTTGCAGGTTTTAACACCGTGAACTCTCACACACATTAGGGGTCTGCAAGGTCTTGATGACTCTAACGTTTTCTTCCTTCCTGGTTCTTTAAACTTGTTTTTCCAACATAGTGCACAGTCTGCTTTCACCACAGCTGGACTCACCATGGAACAGCTGAAAACTGCTGTGTGAAACAAGTTGTAGAAATATGTTTCGGTTCATTCTGGTAATGGGATGCTTTTGGGAAGAAACAGTGATTTTATCAAATAAATGTTCTTGCCTTGTGTGGAAGTCCATCTGTTAAAATTGATCCATATGAGAAAATAGCACAAAGAGACACTGTGGTACACCTATGACAAAGGTTGACACACAGAGGACACACGCCGTTGGGACCAAACACACTCGTCGCCCCCAGTGTTTTATTAAGAAAGCAAGCCAGAGCAGCTAAAACTGCTTTAGTCACTTTTAATGGCAGGAGGGCAGATGCCAAGGGCAAACCAACACTACATAAACACTTAGTCAACTCTGGTTAAAGTGAGGGGTAATTATCTCACAGTGACGAAAATCAGCGGTTATGCAGCCCGTCATCTCATTAACAGAGGGGAAACACGACACTGCCAACACCACTCAGCCGCAGAGCAGCCAGAAATACAGATTTTTCAAAATGGCAAAGAAGTCCAAGATGAAACTGTTTTTGGTCAGTTGGTCAACTGCGGTTGAAGTGGTCATCACCATCTTTCTGACCAGAAAAACAAGAGTCATGAGGGGCTCTGATCATATATGACTCTTATTTACTGCTAGAAATCTGTGGCTGGGTTCAGGAGAAGTGAGACTTTGCATATACAAGAGGTGGTGAAAGAATTGCCAACAGCAAAGCGTATTATAAAGGGAACTAGTTGAATCAGTTTTACTACTACTGCTAACTAGTCAGTCTGCATTTAAAAATCAGCACAAAACCAACAGATTGCAAACTCAAACCAAGAGTGAGTACTTTATACAATGTCACTTTTTCTCACTCAAATAATATATGAAACCATTACTTTATCTTAGCTCTTGATCACTTAACCCTTGTGTGGTGTTCGTATTTTTGTTACTCAGCCAGTGTTCATGGGTCTGGTGGACCCGCTAGAGTTTTGGCTTTCCAAATTAACACTATCAAACAATTTTATGTTAAATTACTCAACAGATGTTTACTTCATCCCAATTACAAGACATATGAACAGCAAACATGGTTAATTTTTTCCCTTTACCTTTGTTAGATCACATTTATGAATTAATGTGCTTCTCGTTTTTCTTTTATATAAAATGTTATAAATAAATCAGTTATAATCAAGTGGAGTGAGTGGAAAGACACAACACATTTACACGTGAAAAAATAATTAATTGTTTAATTTTTCTTTTGAAAAAAACTGAACACGGGTCTCACAGACCCGAACACCATACAAGGGTTAAATCCAAATAGAAGTGAGAGCTGCTCATGACAACACTGTCTCTGTTAATATATTTATATCCACAGGTTTATAATGCTGTCAGTCGCTGTTGATGAGGGCATCTCCTAAATGCTGCCAAATCTGTCTTACCAGATAAATACTCTTCATTAACAAGCCGCTCTCATGCAACAGTGCTTTAAAACAATATAAGAGTTAGGCTAAAATGCACTCACCATTTGCGACTGGCTCCTGGGGCTGCTATTGATATCCTCCACCTTCTCATTCGCTGCATGAGAAAGGAAATGAAGACATGAGATTTTTACAGTAGACCCATACTGAAATTTAACATCCTGACATCCAGGGACTTTTGAGTTCAAGGTAAAAAATACAGCAGGAAAACTCTGAGATTAGCGCTGGAGAGTGCATGAGTGAGTCCGTGAGCGCACACGCGCGAGTTAAGGTGCAGATCAACTCCGGAGAGGTCTGGGAAGCAAAGCTACCTAATTCGTCAGCTGCCGCCAGAGAGTTACTGACAGGCCAGCTTGGCCTCATTGTCTGCAGGAGGGGTAAAGTTTCAATCTGTGTGTGTGTGGGAGAAAGGGGGAGAGAGAGAGAGACGCTGGCGTGAATGTGAGAGTAAGGAAGTGAGACAGGAGAAGATTTAGTGAGACAGACTGCAGAAAGGAAGAAACTAAGCACATAGACAAGAAAGTGTGTGTGCATGTGTGTGTGTGTGTGTGTGTTTAAAAGAAAGGAGAGAGAGTCCCACACAAAGTTTTGCCAAACTGATGAAGATGGAGAAAAAAGGAGAGAGCAAGCTATGACAGATGCCAGAAGAAGAAAAAGACTGTGTGAGAGAAAAGTGTCTGAAAGATGCTAATACTTTATTATATAAGAGCCACTGCTGGGTAACTTACTTGAAAAATGTGATGAATTACTCATTATTACTGTGTGGTTTCAGGCAGCTTAGCCAGTTGTCAGTTTGAGAGGAATTTACTACCAGCAGCTAGCATGGCAGCAGGGACTGCATTTGGCTGCTGAAGTCCTGCCCTGTGTTCAGGGTCTAACCGAATACAGGCTTATAAGCAGCTCATTCAACACTACATGTGTTACTGCCGTCCAAAATAATGCATAAGCTGAACAACGTCAGGATGGCACTGTTTGTCAGCGTCTTTGATAGATGATCCTTTAAAAATGTCCTGACGTGTGTGAAAACAGCTTGGTTACTTGGTCCCTTCTCGCTCTGCTAAGTCAAAGCTGAGGCGGTGGTATGTTTTTACTGCTCTTTGTCTGTCTGTCAGCAAGATTATGCAAACACCACAAAGCCAAATGTCAAGAAACCTGGTGCAATGATGCTCCTGTTCTCTATTAGGATTATTGGAGGTGGATTTTTAAATAATCTGGTTGCAAAATTAAATGCCATAAGCCAAAGAAGCCATGCCAACATCTTCAGCTTGCTTCCTTAATTTATTGCCCTCATTGAAGTTCAAATGGCTGTCTAAAGGAATGAAATGCATGGGAATCAAATTAAATCCCAATATTTCAGAGATCATTGCCACTAATTTAGAAATTCTATTAGATAAAATCAAAAGTTAATTTGGATAATCAGAGCAGGATACAACTCACACTGTGGGGAAGGTAAACAGGAAAGATGATTATAGCCCCACAGATAAATTATACAACTGGCATGGATCCACTGTGTATTCTGCAGCAGTTGTTATTTGGATATAATAATACGATCAAACAGTTTCTTTGGAATGGAGGAAACTCTGGACAAAATTAGCACGTCTATCACTGCCACACGTGTAGGATCCTACAGCTCGTCATCGAAATGGCAGAGCTGGCCAAACACTGGACTGGGAAAAATTCAGTTTGAACTGGATCTTGATTGAAAGAGAACTTCCCTCTCCCTTTACTCCTTTATAAGTATAAACTCAAGCTATGAAGCAGGAGTAAACCTAATTTTATGACAATGTGAACAAATATAATGTATTGTATAAAAATGTAGAATCTCTCCTCTATGTGGTTTAATACCAAAATAAGAATTGGTATAAACAGACTATTTGTGGGGCTCAGTGGTTAAGAAATTGTGTCAAAACTGATGGTTTCTTCAAAGAAGGTGATTTTATTTTATTTATTACACTCAAGGAAAAACAGAATTTGGTGGGATCTGGTAATTTTTGGAAACGCCAACAAATAAGGGATTATATAAGAAGAAATATCCAGCTGCATCGAGGAACTATCCCAATGCTGTGTCATTTACAACTTCCAACAATATACCACAAAGCATCCTCATGGTATGAAAGGTGTCCCTGGACAAACAGGAACATCAGCAGTCTTAGGATAACCTGGGGGGAAAAAAACCTTCACGTTCCATGATGAGTCATCGGAGAACATTATTTCTAAAAGCCGGAAATTTGCCAGGGAAGCCAAAGGCGAATTTATTTAATACAAAATAGTTGATATTACTATCCTCCTTCCCTTATATAAAATGGTTTTGATTAAAGATGGTTTATGCTGGAAATGAAGGACTGAAAGAGGCACTTATGTGCATGCATTTTGGGAATGCTGCAAAGTATTTCCTTTTTGGAGAAGATGTTTGGGATTGTATGGACCACCAATGTCAGCAAGGCTCTGGGGTGCCTTACTGCAGCTGAATAGGTTTTTTGTGAGAGCATCAATGGTGTGTTTTGTAACTTGTGCCAGACTCTGAGATTATTTCCAAATCTTAAAAACTCACTGAACAAATGATGGACACCTCTGCTTTTGAGAAGCTTTTGTAGAGTTAATTGTAAACGTAAGATGCCAAAAAAGCAACTGGACTGTTTTTATGATTTGTTATCCAAAGACAAAGGAAAAGAATCATTTGATGTGTCTGATCCACATACTCACTCCATGTCTTTGTCTGACTTTTTCTTGTGTCTTTTTTTGTATTTTGACATTTAATTAAAAGAAAAAAAATCTAAATTTAAAAAATAAGAAACCTGGTGCAAAGGTGGAAAACAGGCAAAGGAGGAACCCCTGTAATGTTAGATTGGGATCACCTTTTATTCAAACTACTGGAAGGATTTTGGTCTTAGAGGAGGAGGTTTACTCTGAGTCTTCATAACAATTGTATTTTAACTGAAATTGAAGTTAGTACAAAACCAAATAGAAACAGTCAGTTGACCTGATCCACCCAATTTATCCACTTATCCCAAAATTTATAGGAGGTCTATTTATTTGTGTCAGGAAACTGTTTGCCTCCCACTGCAACAACATCACTGGCCAGTCTTCAGTCAATCCTTCTCTGTGTAAGTTCTGCTGAGACTGCAAAAATCATGACCGATATCAGCAGCTGCAGTTTTATTCCATCTATTTAATCCTAACCACACATGTTACACAGTAAGGTGTCGTCAAATGAAAACAGGAACAGAAGGAGAAAAAAACAGAGTGAGGGAATCAAGGATGGAGAAAAGCAGGGTGCAACAAGCCAGAGAGACATGAGGCACGAAAAAAAGAGACCAACAGAAAGGGAGAGAGAAGTAAAGACTCTCTGTACTCCAATGGGAGACACATGCCTCTGCACCCATGGGTGAGTTATAGATCTGTGCTCTTATAGTTTGCCCAGCACCCAAAACAAGAAAGAGCTGCTGTGATTTGGCCCAAATTTCAGACTGAGAAACGGCTTCGCTCCAACTCACCACAACAAAGCTCAAATACTGTGTCTGTGTGTTTGTGTGAGTGAGTGGGTGGTCGATTCATCCACCAAACAGAGCAAACTATAGACACACACACACTCTGTTGGTAATACATGGGCTTCATCCATCTGTACTTCATTAATATTCTTTTTTTAAATATTGAAAGTTAGACTCAAAGCAAGACTGTACACTGTTTGTATGAGAGAAGTCAGTGTTTCTGTCTCTTCATGACTGTATCTACTTTATCTTTTTAACTGTGATCTGCACAAAAGTGGATTAAGTTAAAACACTGAAAGAGAACACACACAAATGCTCACCTATGATCTGGATGATCTGTGCCAGCAGGACTCCATCGGTGACATCCTGGCTCAGGTCCTTGATGAGACGCGGACAGCCAGACTTGGCCAGGTAGTGATTGGCCCAGTCTGTGTAGATCTGTAACAACAGAACAAACACTCTGTCAGTTTGTGTGTGTGTATTGTTTTAGACCCATTAGTTACACCACACAGGATCCCAACAAATCATAACATTAGTCACGGGATGTCGAAAAGTTAAGAAAGACTGTACACTGAATGGCAGAAAGGAAGGGATGCTGAGTTTTGTGGCTTTGCTCTAAAGGCTACTTGAACCTTGCTGACTGTGATAGCCTTCAATCACAAAACCAGTGCTGAGATCCCCTCCCCGCCATCCATCCTATAACAGCGTTCTGCTCTGCTCCTCACACTTTACAAGAAAAGTGGTAAATGCCTGCCAGGGAATAATGTTCAAACACTCGGATTCCTTGCACATCTTTGCTGCTCAGGCACAAATATTTCATCAAGGTTTGACATTCGGGCCCAGACACGAACACACAAACACACACTTCATCCTTAATACTAGTTCTCTATCTGATGCTGGCATTTGATTTTAAAATGACAGACTGCACAACTACTCTGTGTTTCTATACAGAATATTTACTGAACACCCAGAAAACTAGAACACTGCTAAACAAATTTGAAACAACTCAGAACAGATTTGAAAAGTCTTCCTTGATGTGTAAAACACAGATCCAGATGTTTGCAGGAACAGGTGAATTCACTTCCTAACTGAATCTTTCAAACCTGGAAGGGCAGCAAGTCATACAATCCTTTGCATTGTCGCCTAAAACTCTTAACAGAATCTTTATCTTTCATTAAAGCCCATAAGCTGACTGATAAGTGAAGCTTTGTCTGTTGAGATGCAGATAAGTCTTGACAGCTGTTGCACATTCACCAGGCTCCAGAGATGAAAGATGTGAATCACATTTGGCCTCCAAGTGCTTGGCCCCATGCACTATACAGAAGAATCAGTGGCTATGCAGGGCCAAGGATTTCCCTCTAGCTTGCAAACTTTACCCTTGCCCTTCAATCTTCAAGATTTCCTTCCAGACTTCTCTGACTAAGAGTCAGGCAGCAGTACCAGCTCTTCCCACTGTGATGTGGGTGCATTTGATGCAGATTTTAATAGACAGCCATAGATGAAGTCTTTCGTCCTAAAAGGCTCGAATGGAGATGCAGCAGCAGCCCATATAAAGACACCAACTGCTACAGCGCTGCTTGTTAAAGCTGTTCTTGTAATCCCAGATGAAAAAAAAAAAAATCCAACACAGACCTAAACAGCAAGAATGACTTTGTGAAGGGAAAATCCCCTCAAAAATGTAAGATCATCCATTAGGGTAGGAATCTACAACTTAAAAAAGGATCTGATTCTCTTGAGTTGAACTTTGAGATTTAATCATGAATAACAAGTCTACATGAAGCCACACAGCAGCTCAAATTTGAGACATTTCCTAAGAAATTTCCATAAAAGCCAACCATTTCCCATGTTGAAGTAATCCTCACATCCCCTCATTTACCTCACACGCTGCTCCCAATTAAAAGCATTTCTCCCCCGCTCTTTTCTTTTTCTTGGAAGCGGGAAGTTTGCTCCTTTAAAGTTGCCGCCTCTCATACATTTGTATCTGTTGTGGTTTCCTTCAGCAACTTTGTCCATGATGAGAAGTCATAAAGTGTAACCCAGAAAAAATGAGAGCCGTCATCGGGGAAACTCCCGTTTCAATATGAATGCTGGAAAACAGACATCCGTTAAGACCTGGTGGCAAAAAAGAGGCGCACGCTTGCAAATGAGGAGACTTGGGTAGACGCACTGAAAAACACACTGTAAATGCAAACCGCGTCCCATCGGGGGGCAAGTAAACAAACAGGAAAGAGAGACGGGGTGGGGGCGGCGAAGTGTGTGAAAAAAAGGAATAAAGAGTGTGTGGCAGCTACAATCACAGCAGGCTGCAGGAAATTTCAATAAGGCTTTTGCAAAATCTGCTTAACTGCTAAGGTCATCTAGTCGACACAAGCTCAAAACTGAAGACCAAAGATGAAGGAACGGGGGTTTGATTTGTGTCATATTTAGCAGCCACCGTCTTCTGTTCCTGTTCCCTTTTAAGGATAAGGAAAGAGATGTTTAAGGCCTCTGCGGGGGAATGCAACCAGACACACTCATGTGAGCAGTGGTCAAGTTTCCATAAGACACACTTGGGTAGACAATTAAAAAAAAAATAAAAAATCAAGAAAAAAATGGCAAATTATTCACTTCTACTCATTGAACTGGTCAGTTTGTCAAATTTAACAGCTGGTGGCAATAATTCTCCAGTTAGATGCCATTGGACCATTGCAGAAGAAGAAGGCATAACCAGAGAGTCAAGATGCAAGTTTCATCTATTAATCTAACAGAGGTCAGACTCTCTCAGGCAGCGCTCTTTGGTAGAGCAGTGTTAAGGTTAAATGCTTCATATGAATCAGAATTAGTCTGCTTTCAGTGTATTGACACCTCAGGGAAGCCCAAAGAACTTTTTATTTGGCAAATATAAAATAGGTGGATGAACTTGGAGGGAGTAATCCCTTGAGGAAGGTGTGATACTCAGCAGATTCAATAAATTGGGTGAAATTAAGGCTAAAATAGCCAGCTGCTTCTGCATCTGCTGCAGCTCCTTGAGGGGTATGACTCTAATGTAAACAACATCTTCAGAGGTGTGCATTATCAACATGTTTACTTTCTGAATTTTAAACTTTGTTTGCCATGATGTGGCAGTTCATCTTGCAGACTGATAATTGTAATGTTTCATTGAATGAGATCCCAAGAATGCTCAACAGACCAAACGAGGCAGATGACATATCAAATCGGGGACCAAGGCGACGCTGTTACAATAACTTGAATGAACATGCAAACAATTTCTGAATTGATTGAAATGGCTTCCAAACACAAAATAAACAGGTTAGTTTACACATTTTGTGTGGGTTGGGGGAATTTTGCAAAAACTTGTACAAACAGATCGACTTGTGCGACAGTTTTAGTAAAACTTACCACAAACTTTACCTTGCATAAGTGGACTAAGATATTCACTTTTCCTGTGGAGGAAATGTGAGTTGTACAATGTAAGCAAGTTTGTGACAGCTTACTCAAAAATGCTGAGTCACCTCGAATGTTTGTTTTGTACTACTAACCATCCCGCTTTTGAACAGTGTTTGCTTAAAGATTCACATTCAAACTAAAATATGTTGGGAAAGCATACACCACCACACTGGAAAACCCACTTTGCTTATGTCCACAATGCCATCAATCTATGAAACTATATGACACACGGAGACATTGCTGTAACGCCTTTTGCTGTAGGAAAAACCGTCTTATGTTGTTCCAGATCTGTGTCTGGGCATTTTGGGATATCTGCAGTCAGCTGATCGGCTTCAAAGAGGGAAAAAAATAAACTTCAGTAGAGCTCAGGCACAGCATGGCAAACATGAAGAGAGACTAAAAGAAATAAAGACTCTCCGTTTCTCACTCCAGTTAGAAAGAAAAAGGTAAGAATGAAACAAGCCGATGCTTGGAAATCTAACTCTAGTCCTGACTCCAACATTGACCTGGGAGCTCTCCTCACCTGTCTCCTCAACCATCTGGTCTTACTATCTCTTCTCTGCTCTCTGAGCTTCTGACAAAGCGCACACATCAAAGAAACATTTCTCAAGAAGCTTGCCTCCTGTCACTGCGTGAGCACCGGCTCACTCCCATTTGAGTCTGTCAGCCTCCTGTACTCGTTAACCCCTCCTCGCTGAGTCCCAATTGCTTTGGGAAGCAGCAGCTGGCACTACGACAGAGGCAAAACATCAGCAGTAACGCCACCTTCAGTGGTGCTGACTGAGACTACTGACATCATAGACTGACACACATGCTGGGTGAGACAACACACGCATGCATACAATACAATTTCCAAATGCCCCAGCTTCTCATATGCAAGTAAACACACACAATTATTCCCCCTCCTCCTGGCCACCCTCCTTCCTCTTTCTCTCTTTCGGCAGCCAGCATCAATCAGCAGAAGTCCAGTATCTCTGGTGATCTTATCCTTATTGGTACCACATGAAGTAGCTCTCGCCTCTTTTTCTCCACCTGCTCTGCAGACCTCTCCTGTCCCCTAGCGCACCAGGCTTCCCAAATACTACTAACAAGCAGCTCTTACCCCCGGAGCAGACAAACTGCCTTCAACAGTCCTGATCACAATGCAGTGACTACAGCTACGCAGGTACTATTGGCAGAGTCTGCAGTGGCGCTGCTCAGCCTCCGGGGGGAGCCAGGTAAAAAGAGAAAGATGAGATGCAGGAATGAGGCACAAATGGGGAAGAGAGGAAGTTCACCTATAAAGTACTCACTGTATTCATTAATGTACTTCTACTGAATGACTGTTAATGTATGGCCTCTTTAATCAGGGCATCATTCCAAAGCTGTCTAATAAATTAAGAGCTTAATTGCATTCAAGGAGTTGGAGCAGATACACAGATACACTCGGAGGACATTTAGCTGTGTAATGCCGTTTGAAATATGCAAGCCAGGAGAGAGACGTCTCTTCTGTGGCTGCACTGGCTCAGAAACCAACTTGGCACCAGTGCCGCTCCCGCATGGGTCCTAAATGTAATTAAACACAACATGAAGCCGCATTAAGTAAACGAGCAGTGAGCCAATGGAATCAATGGTTCCGCCACCATTCTCTACTTCATCTACGTCTGGTTCATGACAAACCAAGGGCTGCTTGGATCAGACAGAAGCAACACTGGTTAAAAAAAAAAAAAAAAGATATCCACAAAAGCTCTAGCTCAACAGAAAATCTGTACTGGTTGTACTGTTCAGCTGACAGGTGATCTCTGATAGGATCCAAATAAGTAGAATTTGACAATTTCTTCTCCTGAATGTGCGAAAGAATAATTTCAGCAGAAGAGTCAGCAGGTTGGCACTGTGCTTGTAATACCTGGCTGCAAATGCTCTATAAAGGTAAGCACTTCAGCACATGAATGTTAAAGCAGAGCTCAAGCATCAAATCCTGCACAGGTCTTTCTTCGCAGAGAATGTCAGACAATCCAATAAAGTAACAGTAAACATATTCAAGTAGAGTGAGGCATCGCAAAGTAGTGCTGAAGAAAGTTCAGTAAATGACTGATTTTAAATTTGAAAGCAGTGTGCTACAGAGAGCCAGCTAAGGAAGAGTGGAGGTCATCATTTCTGACTGTCGAGTTTGAGTGGCTTGAACTTTTTAAGATGTAAAGTGCATCTAAGCCGATGCTCTTTAAATAGCAAATTCTGGAGGAAGCAAAAGCGTCAATCTGTTTCTGTAGGCTCAGTAAAAACAATGACTTGCATAGCGCTCGACATTCTGAAGTTCTGCTGAAGACGACTTCCAAACCAGAGGGAGGGACATTTCAGGGCAATAACTTTTGGAATGGGAGCAACTGACAATCTGCAGCTGCATTATCAAAGCAGCTGGAAGCCATTTCTACCATGAAAACCTTCCTGGTGTTTCCAGGGATAAGTCTGACTCACAAAATGTTACCTCACATCTTCATTATCTTGTTCTGGCATAGCAGAGAGAGGGAGAGAGACCTTCAAGCCCACCTAATCTAGAGGTAATAAGAGCAGGCGGCCATCCAGCAGGTTTTACTCCAATCTTGCAAAAACCCAAGTGGGGGGAGTTTACAAATCATAGACTCAAAGTTTCTTTGTGGCCAGCCTGGCGCTATGAGGGATCAAAAATAAGAACTTTATTTACAGGATGTATAATTCTGCAGAAAAATACAGGATTGGACCTAAAATCTGGAGGCCATGAACGGGATGAGTGGGAAGCACCTTTGTTGTTATGCCAGCTGTCAATCACAGCCAAGCCTGGATATGTTGGGTTCAGATATGTGGGGCTGAGAGAACAGTCACGTTCAATTTACAAGAATGGTGAATCAGAGTTACCCGGGGACAAAACACACAAGATAAAAATTAAAGAATAAACGAGAACAACAGTTTATACAAGCCTAAAAGAAAAGGAAGAAGAGGCTAATTAAGTCAATTCTCCCTAATTCTCTGCTCTTGGGCTCTTAAATAAAAGTATTACTCAACATTTCCTGTGAATTTATTCAGTGTGCATCACTGTTTGCTTGGCTTTATCTTTTCCAAGGAAAACTGATTAAACGTGTGTCTGTTTCAACGTCTTGCTGCAAATTCGCCCAGCTGGATCCATTTATACCACTCAAATTTATTGAGCATCTCCATGGCAGACAATGGACATGCAGTACTAGCACCAGAGTAGAATGTGAGTGTGAGTACATTTTATACATTTTCTAAGCTATTCTAAACGAGTCAAAGCAGTAATTTGTAACTTTCAGGCTAGTGCTGACCACATGACATCACTGCAATCAGCCGATAACACTAAAGAAGCACATGCTGCTAAAACCTGAAACATTCAGTCATCACTTTCTCATGCCACAATCTGCCAAGCCACATTGTCATTTCAGGGGAAACCCTGAGCAGAAAATGACATAATTGCACGGCTGGGAGAGGTTTGGACACACAATCCATGCTGGATGTGCTTGTGCGCGTCAGTCAGCGCTGATCTCCTGTAGTTCAGCAGGACTGAAGGCCAAAGAGCAAGGAGAGGAAGATGGAGAGTGAGAGAGGGATGCTAGCCAGACAAAAAGGAAAAGAAGCGGCAGCTCCAAAACAGCCTCGAGACAGATGAGCACAAACACAATTTAGAGACAGACAGCGGCAGGCAGACCGTATTCAGACAGAGATGAGTTTGTTGGCCAATTTGATAAACTGTCTGTGGTTATAAGCACCAATTACAGACAATCATTTGCCAAAGCAGCAAAATTTAAGGTAGCACAGAGGGGAACTATTACATCTTGCTTTCCATCACTCTGTGCCAGGAAAAAGGCTCAAATATCTCTTATCATTCTGTTTTACAAAGCCAGCCTGGCACAAAAAAAACTAAATGTTACGCTAACTATAAAACACCAAGTATAATATAACTCTGGGGCTGTGACTACGAGCATCAGCACTTAAGAATCCATTTTCTGCTCAACTTTAACCTTCGCTACGAGATGAACGGACCGCTGGGGGTGAGATTCTTTATACGAAGCACACTATCACTGGATCAACTCAGCAGCTAAATTATGTTTATAAGACAGAACCCCATGACCGCCGTTTGAGAAAGTCATTTTTATCCAACCTCCAAACACACTCTCAGCTAGAAGCTGTGACACCAAACAAGGAGCCAGAGGAGTAGATTTGCATCATCTTCAGGTCTAACAGATCGTTGAAACTGCACAGCTATAAAACAGAAAGGTGAGGTGCTGAAATCACAATATTTACAATGCAACGTTCAGATTCAGGCATGAGTAAGTGTGTATTATGGAATCTGGCAGTGTCTTTCTTCCTATACTCTCTGAATAAAGGAACTTCATATATTTTATTATATGCATAAACTTTAGTCATATATTTTCGGTTTTTTGAATCATTTTATTTTACCACTGTTATATAATGTCCTTCGCTCTACAGTAGGTTTTATTACTGGGATTAAAAGAAAATTACTACAAGTCCCACAAACACACTAAATCGCAGCTGTGTGCTCAAAGAATCATCTCTTCCTCCAAAGTACATGTTGACTGCAACAGATGCCGGCGAGGTCAGACACGCACAGTGCACGCTCACATGGAGGTTTATAAGACGGTTGCGCACGCAGACGCAAACAGTACAATACTTTACCATGGAAACCGCAGCAAGTGAGGCAGCGTCTGGCCTGCCGGCTCTGTGGCCTGTGATCCAGACGCTGCCACCACTGTGCCGGTGAAAGACACGCATAGTGTCAGTCGCACACAGTTACACAAATATATGAGCTCTCCGTGGCTCACCCGTATTCTGTGCTTTACAAAAGAATCCACCCTAAAACAACAGCACAAAAAATGAATAAGTAAATGTTGATTTCAAATCCAGGTTCAGTACAGCTTGAGCCAGCTCTTACAGTCAGCAGGTATTTGTGTGATATGTAAACATCATGTGGGGAACTGTCTTAATTAGCCACTCAGCTCACCAGATGAGCTCCTTCTACAGGCCCAGATAGCTATACACCTCACCATAGTGATAACAACCTTAATTTGGGGCTTGTGTTGAATGCCTTTCCTGTTTAGAGGCCTTAACAAGTGGCCTGGGGCTTCCGGCTGTCACCCAACTATTCCGGGATGCCACAGGGCTCTATAATCATTCGTTCTGACCTCTGCAAGCTCCGCCCAGTCAAAAACACACAAATAAATCAGAAGAAACAAACAGGCTACCGTGTCATTAGCTATTCCTGCTGTAGCACAAAGCGCTGCTAGAAATATATGGACACAAACAGCTTCTTATCATGATGACAATCCACCACGACTCCGTCAAATCATTCCCCCAGAGGGTTTGAATTATTCCCTAAACCGATTCCAACAAAAACCAAATCATGAGGACATGATCTGTGTGAGTCATCGCTGGCCTGCTCCGATTAGTCACACTTCCTCATTTTTCATCAAATCAAGATGAGTCAGCTGCTGACCGGGTAACTGCTGTGGTTGGTTGACAGCATCAAATGGGCTCCAGTAAGGCACGAGTTGGAAATACTTTCACCGACAACAACTGTTGCTTTTGCCATCATAAACTGTTTGTGAAGAAATAAGAATTACTTGCAATTAAACATTTTATCAAATGCACATGGGAAAAAACGCAGACATACAGTAAGTCACTTGTGAGACGGGATTGCTGAGATTTGCAGACCTTTACCAGCACATGGCAGAAATGCTGCACCAGCTGCTAAAATCTTGACCAGGTATCAGCCCCACTGGACGTTTCTGGCCTTTATTGTTTGCGTACAAAGCCCATTTATTAGCCAATTTACATGCTGTATACAACACATGCCTGTTTGGTTTCAGTCGGGGCTGCCATCTGCTTGTTGAGAAACAAATTAATGTAGATTGCTAGATTAATGGGTTTTTGATTGGGTGGCAGCCAGAATGCCGAGAGCCAGAGCCTGCTTTTATTAACAAGCCTCTCAGAGGACGAGGACAGGATGGCGACACTACGCTCGGCCACTTAGTGAGCGGGTCAGACTGCAAAACTGCTGATTGTTTAGTACACTATTGACTCTGAGAGCACAATGTGAGTCGTCCGTGATAAACACGCTTCTGCGTGAGAATGAGAGAGAGCCATTTCTTTTAAGTGGCTGGTTTTACTTTAAATTAAATAGTTTCTTAAAAGCAAAGGGAAATACATCACTCTTTCCTTTCTGTCTCAATGCAGTGCATTTTCTTTTTTGTTCCATCAGTGAGCAGCAAGAAAAGATATTTTGATTAGTAATAGGTTTTGGGATAAGGATGAGTGGTTTCCAGCCTTGACTGACACACACTGGTTTCACTCTACAACACTTCGTTTTCCATCACTCTGAGTAATCTTTATCTTTCACAGAACTAACAGTAGAGGGCACCATAGCAGAAACACCAGCATTTGGCTTTTGTGGCGCTGCGGGCTGCCTGAAAGCAGTCCGAGGGTCGTACGAATTAACTTAATGAGTCATTCATGGATCGCCTGTGAATCACTGTTTGAGAGTGAAAGCCAGAAATGGCTGGCCACTTCAAAGCCTGAGTGGCTTTGGCTCTTTGGTTAGTAATGAGGCATATTTCCCTCTGTTCTCTGCAGCCATAACCTATAAACCAGATTCCCCCTGCCCGGGCCTTAAAGCAACAGATCTGTGAGATGCAGTGTCTTTACAGAAGGTGTGACTTATCAATTGACTGTGTAGCAGACAGGGTGCAGGCAATTTAAGATGGACATTTTAACCTTTTTCTCTTTTTATTGTAATACTACCAATGCTGTTTTATTATTTTTTTTTTTTCTTAGACTGAGTTTTACTCTCCTCTTTACTCACCTAGTCAATGTTCGCACAGTAGAAACAAAAACGTCTAAATCTAAAATACAAACGATACACAGAATATAAAGAAAGTCATCTCCATTAATTTTACATATAACTTATAGTTTGTAATTTTTTTTTTCATTCGTGAATGTTATTATTGATATTGGTGAATTAATTACAGCGCAGTGAGGCTCTATCAGTGAAGTAAGGGCATCCTGATATCTGCTGCATTCATTTTGACTGTACCTTTCTTTACTCGGTGCTTTTATTAACAAGCCTCTCAGACTGCTCATTGTCATTCCAGCAAATCACTGCAGCACTGATTTGCTGGAATGACTTAACTTTGATTCTCTTATGCTATTACCCTAATTGTGCATTTCAAGTGCCATGTGAACAATGAGAGCACAGAGCAGAAAGGAAACCAGACACGTTAGCTCCATTATGGAAAGACATGTGGCATTCATTTCAAGCAACAGTTTTTAAGCATACTTAATGATGTTGGTAATCCATGGAAGTAAATTGTATTGGGAACTTGTTTAAAAATAATATGGGATATTGTAAATTCTCAAAATCAGTGCAAGCTGACAGAGTTTATGACTGCACCTGGTGCACAAAGCCCTAAAGAACTGCCTACTTATACCATTTCCAGCCATTATATTTCTTCCACTGCAAATTGGGGTAAATAAAGGACTCAATCTACCCAAATATAAAGGTCTCCCGAATTCTTTTACACTATAGATTCTGCACACCAGACCTCCACAGCTTCTTCACACTCATCTCCTTTCATTGCTGAAATTAATATGCTTGAGATTTGCAAAAAGAATCTGTGCGCCATGAATGAACCTCTTCGTGCCATCAACAGGGTCGAAAAAGGTCGATAAACTTCAGTTGCCTGTAGCTCTTTTAATGTCAGACGCAGGGGATTCCATCACGGCACTTCTTCAAATTGTTTGAAAGAGAAGCTTCAAGGAAGAAAGTTCACGATGCAGAGATACCTCATACCCAAGAGTAATTTAGCAGAAAGTAAGATAAGATTTAATGCTGATTAATATTCATAGTCACTGAACTGATGAAGCGGTCAAACACAAACCAAAGCTTTCATTTAGCAGCCAATATTTAGTCACCTCCCAGGGCAAAGTGGTTAACATTCAGTGCCTGGCGTGCCAGTTCTGTGCTGGCACCAGCAGAGGGACCTGCAGACCAGAGGAAAATGGCCTTGATCATTAACTCTCTCATGCCATTAGTCCCCCGTGGTTTTTACAGTGGCTCCACCAGCTCAGTTAAACCTTACCCGTCTACATTCTACAGTGACATCATTCATAAATCACTGTGCATTAAAGCAGCAGAATTAGCAGCTAATTAATTTGATGAGCTACCAACAGAGGTAATGAATGATTTATGCTTATCTTTATTCTGTCCTCTCTGTGCTACTCTTATCTACAAGCTGTGCTTTGTTGTTGCAGTTGCCAACATCTGTGATGGGGATTAATCAACTTTATCTAATATCACATTGTATTTGATAAACATTTGTCTCGACAGAGGAAGAGTGGAACTAAAAGCAACAGTATATTAGTGTAACAAAAAATGTGACTGCATTTTTTAGACTAGTGCTCATCCATTGAAAAAGAAAACCCACGGCAAATACAGAACCCAGACAGACAGAAGCTTGGTACCCACGGGAGAGTTCCAGTAACAGTCAGCTTATGCAATCTGCAGCCATCAAAGAGTTACACCGACACCGAGTAAAAAACACTGCTTAAATAACGGCTGTGGTTAGCTTGGCTCTTAGTACCCACCAGCCCTGACATTTACTGTAAGTGTAGTGTCAATGTACTAAACATCTGGAGCTGGTGGTCCGTGACTGGGCCCTGAATCACAGGTGACTGCTGCTGAGTCACAGAGTTTTTTTCACTCAGCCCTGCTGGAAGTGTCTTCTCCTTTCACTCAGACTGGGAGTTGCTCATTCTTGGTTTGTGTGTCACTGTTGGCATTTGTTTATTTTCCCAGTTTCTTTTCTCACATGCTGTTGATTGATTGTGTCTTCATGTGTGTTGATTGTTTTTGGTGTTTTGATTACAGAGATTTATAGCTGAGGCTATCAATCAAACGCTACTGCTGCAAGGGCTGCAACAGCTGTTCACATTAATATGTTTTTTCCTTTACTAATCTATCTCTTTTGGTCAATAAAATGTGAGGAATTGATGAAAAATAGACAGAGTTATTGTTTTGACATATAAACCAACTTTTTTTCTTTTCCCTCCATCCAGCTGTTCCAGAGGTTAGAGTGCAGTCTGTCAGGATTTCCTCGTTTTGAGCTTTGCTTGTGACAAATTTAAAATTGGACACAGACACAAAAGATCACACTTCCACCAGTGTCACTTTTAGTGTTTCCTCACTGGTCTCTAAGGCAGTTTTCATCCATTAATAGCTGTTGACATGAAGCAACAAGAGGGGTTCC
>NW_005187749.1:234881-263618 GCF_000239375.1 Pundamilia nyererei | reverse complement strand
ACACACACACACACACACACACACACACACACACACACACACACACACACACACACATCCCACACAGCTACAAAAACAAAGTCCAGACAAAGGAAGGAGGGCGTGCATGGATTTGTGTGTAAATCTGTGTTCAAGAATAAAAGAGGCAAGAGGTAACAGAAGATCAGACGTGTTGAGATGAATATGTTGAAATGAAGCTTTGTTAGCCCTGAACTCAAACTTACGTTGTGTGTTACAAAGTCCGTTTTAAGTACATCTAAGAGTGGAGGAAAATTAAAGAGTCAAAGCAAAGGCAAACTGGAGCAAACAGAAAGTCAGAGCTGGGATTCTAAAAACATCTGTAGGAACAGGACTTGGGACAAACACCTGCTGACTGGAGAAAGAACCCAAAGAAAGAAAACAAAGGAAACAGAGGGAGGCATGTTTTTTATGTGTGAACCTGCAGAACTTCCAGCCAGGGCAAAAAGAAAACACGAACAGCTATTTTGACTCAAGTTGACAAATGGCGCTTACTTTCCAATTCCCTGTGATCTTGTTCCTTGCAGTCCTGAATTCTATTGTTTGGCAGTAACATGGGCCAAACAAAAAAAAAAGCTTCAGGACATGTGGGCTCACCAGTAGCAGCGAGGTCGAGGCAAGCCCTGCCAGTTTGTTAGCATGCAACTTTAAGTGCATTCAAAGGAGCTCAGTGTGCGAGACCTGGCTTTGCACACTAGCTGTCAGAAGAGAGACTTGTCAAGCTCAGTGAAGGGATGGAGTCTTGTTTGATCTCTCTCCCCATCAGCCTTTCTTGTCAAGAAGGACATTTATGAGAGGCGATGTGTTGAAGGGGCAGCTGAAAGAACTTTTTTTAAAGATCATATCATGCTTGAAAATCTCAGGGGCCTTCATCACAGCATGTTTTAAAAGCTCCTTTTAAAGTGAGTGTTAACAGCAACCTCCTCTCTGCTGCTGCCCTGTTTAAGTCGGTCGCCTATTAGTGTCTCCCACTTTCCAAGGGAGAATGGGGAAGTGGGAGGGGTGGGCTCTGCAGATGGGTCTGAGGGGTGAGAGACGGTGTGATCAAGTTGCACGGACCCAGCGGCTGACAACATTATTTATTAGCCATTCCTAATGGATTTAGAGTGACAGCAGTTTCAGTTCACTGGAAGGGTCAAAGTCAGAGACAACAGAACGCTAATGCCAGCGAGGGTGACAGGCAGATTTGTAACGGACCCCTCTTGGGCTAGGGGTGGGTGGCAGATTGGGGGCTCTGAGAATTCAAAAAGCAGAAAAGAAGACGATTCAGAGGAAGCGGAGCGGGATAACTGTTCTTCTCTCAGAGGAGTGAGAGTGATGGAGAGAGATGTGTCTGGGACGAGACAGCGAGCGTTTTTCCAGTCTATTTGCCCTCCGTCTAGACCCAGAGTCAAAGGGGCAGGCCCAATAAAAAGACTGGATATTGCGGCACAGACACTGGGTTAGACAGAGTCCAAAAATACTGATGGTAGGCTGTACTGTGGAGTAGCTGAGGACACTGAACTTCAGTGATAGCCATCAAGAAAACTCCCACATCCACAATCTATCTTGCAAAGACTTTCTACCAGAACTCTCTCTGAAGGTTCCAATTATGCTCCAAATAAAGCTGAATAGGTCTATCCAGACACTTTGCACCAAGGCCATTTGGATACCTTTTGACATCAGAATAGGCAGCAAGAGTTGAGACTTCATCTGAGACAATGGAGGTGGTATTAATAAAAGCTAGCAATATATATGAGTAAACAACTCAGTATTTTATTAGCTTCTATTAAACAGAAAGAAGTCTTAGCCAGCACAAGAAAGACAGTTTCTGAAATCCTTTCCAAAGGATAAACAGAAACATAAATTAAACAATTCTGGGCGTTTGGGATCAAAGTATACGCTCAAACCAGCGTTTGATGTAGGCATGGACCGAAATGTGCATGTTTAAGAAGAAATGCAGTGTATTCTGATGTTGATTACAATACACCAAGTTCTGGCCCGCAGTTTGATCATCACAGTCCAGAGATCAAAGGGGCAAGTGAACTGTAGCTTTCTGCACCAGTGAAGAGCACGGGTCCTGTTCACTCCTCTTCCATTTAGAGGTCACGAAGCTGAGGCAGGTTCCAGGGTTCAAGTCCCACTGGGGCTATTTAGGAATACTCATCACATAATAAAAAAGAACCACCACAGTTGGTGATTTCTATGTCATGTCCACACAGGCATGACATAGTTCACAAATCCACACAGGCATGACATAGATCACAAATCACTCCCTCTTGACCTTGACAAACAGCTTTTTAAACCTAAAAAAATGCAGCAGCATCGAGACTCTGAAAGGAAACCAGTGTGACAAAGTGGAGAATTACAAGCACGCACCTGCCAGGTCACTATTTCTCTGGCTCAGAGTCAGCACGGTTGGATACAGTTCCTGTATTCAACATTGATTTGTTTCCTCCTACTTAGCTGAGAAAAAAACCCCAAGAGTTGCAGAACTCTGACAAGACACCTGCAAAGAAAGTTTGCTTTATGCTGCCATGATGCACTGTGACACACATCAGCGCACACTCTTTGCAGAGGAAAGGGGCTTGACCATGCAATGCTTTCATTTATTGTCTTACAAAGGGAACAAATGATTAAAAAGGGAAGAAAGGCTTATGAGGGAGTGATACTTTTGATTGCTTTCAGGGTTTTTCTTTACAGATTGAAAACTTTGTAACATTTAAAAACAGGGTGCAAAATTGACATTGGAAAGCAGCAGCAGTAGCTTGTACACACTAAAACCCAGGAATTCCTCCAGAGCTACAGTAGAGAGGTTTTTCAGCATGACTTGGCACTGAACCCTCAACAAACATAAGACCTTGGGGGAGAATCAAAATCCTTTTCAGAAAGGATGAGACCTTGAAAAGCATTTGGATAAGGTCAGCTCTTCCACCAGAATGTATGAGCGTGCTGTTAGCAAAACCATTATTAGAATGCTCTGTCCTACATGTTTCCACTGAAAAGCAGCCTTTTCTGCTCATTAGACATTATATAAAGCCACACAAATTAAATTAGTGTGTGTGGGAATGTGGGCAGTGTGGAGGTGAGGGCTGTAGAAAGCAAAAGGCTTATATACTTTAATTTTCATATTCATGCTGTTTTTTTTTTACATTTTTGTCAGAATGTACATCTCACAAATGCACAACATGCACAGACCAATACAGCATCAGTGCATATGAAAGACCAGTGCTATAGTCATATGAATAATCAAAAGTTCTTAGGAGCACTTCTTTTAGATGTTACAGCTGAATTCAGTGTAACTGACCAAAATATCTGTATGGAAAAGCTTAAATACTCTTGTTTCTCAGCTTGAGCTTTCACCCCAATGAAGAGTTTTCTTTCAGGAAAGACATAATGTGTCATGTGTTCTACGGTGGCACATATTCTAACAGCAAAGAAATTTACTGTGTTGTTCCACAAGGTTGTTGCTTGGGCCCTCTTTTTTTCTTGATTTTTAGAAACTGTTTACCTTATTTTGTTAAAACAAACAAACAAAAAATCAAAAAAACTTGAATTAGTTATGCATGCAGATGCCATCCATCCTTCCATCCATGGCTGAATTAAGTTAGACTGAGCCCACTTTTGAAACACAAAATACTGCAGTCTTTTTTCTTCAATAAACTGATTAGCTTTTAGTATCTCGTGGTATGTAAAATCTCATGGACATGAATACAGCTGTAGAATGGCCATTGCATGGGTGTCTTGTAATCAGTCTTTTTGTGAGAGTGGCCTGAAATTAATTTAATGTTTAAAATCATAAAGGGCTTTCCAGTTATTTCCCAACTTCCTTGATTTTACCCTTGTGGTGACTAGAGATTTAAAGAGATCTTGTCTTAGAATTAAAAAAGACAGTTGATGATAAATAAAAGTATATAGAGTAGGTGTGAAAATAGTTGTGCTCTTTTTCGATGCCAATATTAAAAATTCATGAACCCAAAGTTCTCAGCAGCCCATAAAAGTAAAGTAATGTAAAAAAATCTAATGTGGAAGAACGAAGGGCAGCAGAAGGCAAGAGGCAAAAGGAGAAATAATATGAGGAAGCAGCTAATCCTTTATCAAAGCTCTCATCTTCTGGCCAGTGGAGGGGAGAAATGGTGATAGTGAGTGTTGAGTATGTAGACAAGTGGTGCTCCCTGCTATGAATACCAACCAGGTGATCCAGCCACATCTGCAGCACACAGTAGGAAAAATAATACCAAGGTCACACGTAAGTGGCTGGTCTTAAATAATAACCTGTCTATTTAAGTGGCCTGCAGTTTAGTAGATAAAGTGTGCCACTCAGAAATGCTTCAGGAGTTTGAAAAATCATTTGCTACTCAAAAAGTGAGAAATATCCAGCTGGTGCATGTGATATGATTTTGTCTACACTGGAGAAAAGTTGCTTGTTAGTTTTTTCATGTCCAGAAGGCTTCAAATGAAGAGGAGCACTACAAATACATGAGTGAATTAGTTTATCAAGTGAACCTGCCAAGTAGGAACTTAATCTCTCTCTGATAACAACAAGTCCTGGATGACTGCTTCGATTTGAGAATTGACCTTTTCCCTGCAGTCTCAACAGAACAGCACATTCTGCTGTCAGCTAAAAAACTCCAAAGTGGCACTTTTCTTGGCTCACAGGCCTGGGTGATGGGCAGAAACCAACACGTAAATGCGTATAGCAGTAGACTTGTTTAGGATTCAACACCTAAGTTTGTTTTCAAGTGCTGTGGATGACTGCCATTGGCCTTTGAGTTTCAGACTTGATAAACTGTAGTTATTTCCCTTTTTTTTTCTAATACAGATCAGGATTTTCATACATTTTTTTCAAAGCTCACTTTGATCAGTGGTTGTTGATCAATGGTCATGAGAATTTGCATAATTCTGATGAAGGAACTGACCTCCCAGCTCATTGTTCCTTCAGTGGTACAAGTTTCAGTCATTATGCAGATAAGATTGGTGAAACCTGCAGTCAGCTGAGACTGAAGAAGTCACTTGGATGAGTGACGAAACGTTACTCCCGCTGACAAAGTTACATCCAGATGAACAGAATCAACTTTTGGAGACATACAATTTTTTACATAGTTTTACGAAAACCAAACTGAAAGCCCAGGAGGTACTGGAACAGCCAGGGTTAACGACTCAGCAGATTGGTAGTTAACAGAGGAGGTGCAACGTTGCTCGTGCCACAAAAGGAGCAGTAGGTTTATAGACAGGGTTGAATCCTCCCGTCATCCTTTCGGCTCAGGCTGACAGGGGGGATTCAGAAAACTGTGTCTGAGAGCTTTCAAACAAAAAGGATGGAACCCATTCTGAAAACATTTTCTTCAGTAACCCAGTAGTTGAAGTAACACTGCAAATAGCGGATGCACTGTGGAGCTAAAGGATTTATGAAATATGTGGTGCAAACCATGGCATAGTGCAGTGGAATACATAAAAAATCCAGGAAAATCCACTTTAGCATATTAAAAACACTAACAAATGGACTTTTGCACCTCACACTGGGCTCTGAGCGGACACAATGTACAGAATGATCCTACAATATACTGCAGCTTGAAATCTGTGCTGTTGCAAAATGCTGCAAGAGCAAGCTTTGATCTTGCAGCATTACAACACCAACTCCATCTTCCCTCCTCTGTGCTCCCAACATCCACTGCTGCCTGTTAATATTCTCAGCCGCTCCCCCCTTATCTCACCCCTCTCCCACTCATTCTTCTGCCTCTATCTGTCCTCCCGTTTCTCCACCATTTTCACCTTAATCTTCATATTTTCTCACCCATTCATCTTTCCTTACTATTACATCTTCTCTTTATCACCTCCTTTTACTCCTCCTCCTCATCTTTCCTTAGACAAGTGATCACAAAGCCATGCGTGCACCCTCGGATATAGAAGGAGGGAGGAAGAGAAGTCTAGTCTCGCCTATGAGACAGAGAGAGATGATGAGAGAATCAGGTGCTATGTCTGGATGACCTAATGAATAAGTAAAGCTGTAACCTTAAAATGGGGGAAAAGGAGACAAAAAAAATGAAGAAAAAAGTTCTCGCTAATGTGAAAGAAAAAACAAATTGATAGCTGGGTTTGGTTTCAACAGCTTAAAGAGCACAAGAAGCAATAATGGAGATCTCAGGCCGTGTTTCTGATTTACCACTTCAATATAATGTGGCTGCCCCAGAGGCCAACAAAGCAACGTTCCTAGGAACAGATAGAAATTTACTGCATTCATGGATGGATTGTCAACTGACACCTCGAGCTCCCCCCGATGCAGCTGTAGATTTAGCAAAAAAATAGTGTAACTTGTGCCATTTCTCAAAGAACATAATCCAAAGCGCTTTTCAATATAAGGGGTAGGTGGGGATCCTGTGGGAATTAAATCCCTGATCCTGTAAACCAGCAAGCAGTCTGGATTTCTCAAAATGAAAACCACCTTTCTCACACCCCCTCCAGGCTTGCTCTGTTTGTTTTAAAGGGCAAGAAGGAACAAAGGGGCTGATTGGGGTCATTATGATGAGGTCAGCACATTTGTGCTCAGAAAGGTTTTGTAGAGCAGTAAAGCAAAGGTTACTGATTCATTTCAGATAAAAGATGACAAACTTTGTGGACATTTCTTTAACAATAGCTTGTTGTAATTCTGGTACCTCTGCAGCTCACTAAATACCACACTTAGTCTTGTTTGCTTCTCCAAAGAAATACATGACTGTATTGTAACTTGTTACTAAGCTAACAAGATATATCTTAATTGAATGATCCTTAATATACAGAGACTTCCCCTTGGACAGAGTACAGCCAGGTGTTTCCTCATTTCTCTTTAGGCTAAGCTAAAATAATTTAACTGATAGTTGATTAATTATATGTAGATATAACTGTGGCAAAAGGTTCAGAATTCCGAGAAAGAGAAAGTGTAGCAAGGTTTTTTTCTAGCCTGATCTACAGCAAGTACGCTGCTTACATCCATCCACCTCTCTTACATTTATGTGGTTTGACACTTTAAGCTGCACTGGACACTGTGTGGTTGTACTGCAGCTGATCAGGTCACGAGTTTCACTCCTGCTACTGGACTAGTGTGCCCTTGTGTCTCCTCAGGCATTTCACTACCCGCTGCTGCGGTGGACAGCAACACAATGCGTCATTGTGTTGACGCACATTTGTGGACACACATCTGCGTCCACAAATGTGCAGACACTCTAAAAAGTAATTCAGAGGCTTAATAAATATCACTATAAATATAAGTTAGATGAGCCTGATAAAATCTGTGAATATCCTTTTAGTAATTATTTGAGTTTGATAAGTTGAAATAAATGTCTAAAATGTTAACGTATGTGTTTGTGTTAAATTAAGGTATTTATTTACATTTATCTCAGACATAAAATTCAGTATGTGGTTCACAGAATACCTTCTTTGCATGAACTTAATATTTTTGTTTGAAATTGAATCAAAATATTTGAGAAATAGGTATCTATACTCCTCAGAATCTTGTACTAAAATCATTAATTATTCAAATCAATATTATTCGTCTTGTAATCGGAAGGTTGCCGGTTCGAGCCCTGGCACCGACAGTCTCGGTTGCCTACTGCCTACTGGTGGTGGTCGGAGGGCCCGTGGCGCCAGTGTCCAGCAGCCTCACTTCTGTCAGTGCGCCCCAGGGCAGCTGTGGCTGCAATGTAGCTGCCATCACCAGTGTGTGAATGGATGGATGACTGAATGTAGTGTAAAGTGCTTTGGGGTCCATGGGGACTAAGTAAAGCGCTATACAAATACAGGCCATTTACAAAATTTAATATTAAGTACAATTTTGATTACGTTCAGTTTACAATATTAAGTAAATGGAACACAATTTTGGATTAACTGACCATCTATATTTCAGTTACATTGACCAAGCATGTCAGTGTTATTTTTTTTAGTTATTTTTCATGTTTGTGTAACAACTACAATTATTCATTTCAACTTAATATGTTTAAGCCTTAGTTATTCAAATGATCAAGTATATTGAACAGATTTGACTGGTTTCCAATCTACTCAATATTTTCAAGTGTAAAAGTGTTGCCTCAAAAAATTTTTAAGTAAATGTCAGTTTTAGTTTTTAGAGTGCAGAAATGAGAAGCCAATGGCAGCATCAGAAGCAAGGTGTGTGTGCTGTTCACTTTCAGTTTGCAGACATTGGCTTCAGGTACAGTCACAGAGAATACTGTTTTATTTTGATACTAAAGTCTTTTTTCATAGATTATCACAAATCAAATCAATGGAATTTAAAGTAGAAGAAATTCTGCAATAGTGCAAACTTTGACTACATATTAAAAAAGTGCAGAGCCTTTAAAAAGCTACTTTACTGTCCTTGCCCTTTGAGTCATCTCTTTAGCTTTTCCATGCCATCCATCATTGGCTGAGGTCACCGCAACCTTTAAACTGAAATATTCTTGACGTTGCTAAAAGTAATCATTAGGGGAAAAAAAATAATAAACTGGCTTCGGTGAAGATATAAAGGATGGGGGGAAAAATCTCCTTTTTTGAAGAAAGTGGGCAACCCCCTAATTATCACTAAAACCCAGAAAGTTCCACATGGCTTTGCGGCCACGTGACGATGAGATGGCTCTCTGCTCACAATGAGACTAAATCATCAAAAAAAAAACAAAAAAAAAAACAGTGAGTCATTTTCGCCGATAAAAACTGCTGTCCCGGGGAAGGCTTTGTAAACGATACGATCCTTTCAAATGGAGGGTTTTGAATGTGCAGGTCCCTGAAACCCTAGACCTCAGGCCACTTGGTTTTTGTGGTGCGTGTCAGTAATTCCTCTGCCTAACAGGGAGAAAGTGATATTTTGCAGCCACAGGGGAATTGCCCGAACACCGCAAACCTCATCTTACTACCCTTATATACAGAGGATTTTCCAAGAAGGGGTTTGGGGGTTGGAGGGGGCAACAATTCAGTTATATAGAATGAAAACATTTTTTCTCTTTCTTTTAATTTCCAAAAGACAGATCGGTTTATAAAGACAGAGAAGGAACACAGCGAGCTGGTGCACGTGCACACATGCAGCCACGCACCTTAGAACGTGGACCTCTAATTCTGATCTACGGTCGCATCGTTCTTTTCCAGGAAGGTCAGTGGCCCTAAAGAGGAATTGTATCCTCGCTGAAGGCAACATCTGGTAGGATTGGCTTTAACCTTGCATGCTCTTTGCTCCCTGTCTACTCAATACGTAAAATAATACGTCTGGAGTCATGGCTTCCAGAGATGATCACGTCCACGACTTCCTCTCCTTTAGTTACCCTTCTATTAGTACTGATACCACTTCAGTTTGCACCCTATTTCCCATATCATTTTATTTTACAGAAAAACTTTGGTTCCAATACAACTAATTACTACTAATACAACTGCTACACTACAGTGCACATACACACAGTGAAGACTACAGTTTATCACTAGGTATTCTCAGGCTGTGTATTATTTATCCTTAACAATTCATATAGATATTGTACTATTGTATATGTAATTCTCCATTATCAGCCCTTTATCAACCTATTTATGTTCCTGTGTTAGTTGTGTGACACAAATACTGGAGTACTGCAGTAGTCTAAATGTTTTTAATACCAGGAGCATAAAGCAGAAAAATAAAAGCAGGGAAAGTTAATGACAATGCCATTCTAAGTAACTTTGAATAGTGTACAGTACAGTGTGTCAGCTTTAAGCACCACATCTGTAAACTGTTCAGTGTTATGTGGATCATTGTAAAACAGCCAAACCAGCTCATACATCGCATTTACTCGGGAATTCCTCACAAATACTTCACACGAAAGAGTTGGTGCCATGAGCATTCGTGTAGATTTGTGTCAGCATCAGCCTGTGAGGCATTAGGTATGTTACATCAGTGTGAGAAAACCGTTTGGCCTGTCTTAACATTCTGGATAAGACTGCACCTCCGCTCACACTGCGCCACACACCAGCATGCTGTCAGACAATCACACTGTCAGGAATGTGCGTCACCTCCAGCTTCAACAATACCTAACTAGAGGTGAATGTACTTCCTGGAGCTTGGTGACCTTAGATTGCTCAGGTAAACACTGAGTGACCTTCAGTAAACAAAGCCACTTATTTTGTGAACACAAGACCCGTCAGTAAGCATCCTTTAAGAGACCGTGTCTCACTGCAAAGAAATGCACGAGATCAGCTCCCAAGGTGTGTCTTTGACTATTGAGTGAAAAAAATGGAATTGAATTAGGATACAATAAATGTGTTTTACCAGCTAAAGAAAATGCACCTTTTATATATGAATTGAACAATGTACAGTACCTAATCAGACACCTAAAAAAGGTCAATGCATATAAACAGTTTTTCCTGTGTAAGTCTGTCAATTCTTTGTTGGAGAAACAAATAATCTGCTGTTACTTTGATGAATTAACCTCTCTGCTCATCATCTCATTGCAGTCAAGCCAGATGTTTTGCTTTAACCAAACAAGTAGTAATCCAAAGCTAACCCTGAAAAAGTACCTTCACCTGATCTGAAGGACGGCCAGCATGTCGGAAGGTTGTGCAGCAATGGAGTGCATCAAATGTCGATATGGTCAATTACTTCTAAAACCCCTAAAGACTGAGACGAAAGGCAAGCTTGTGACTGAAACAGGGGGATAGAGTTGTTTTAGAGTATCTATAGTATCTATAGTCATAAAAAGTGACTTACAGCCAGCATCACGGTGCTAATATTAGTCATAAGATCAGACGCATAATGAGATGCTGAAACAGAGATGCTGAAAATTCTACATTTACTGCTTGATTTACCACAAGCTGGCCTGCTGGAGTATAGGGACACAGGGATGGTGCTTCCTCAGAGAAAGACAAACATGTCTATGTATGAGAGTCTGCAAACAAGCCTCTGTGACTGTCTGTAAACTCAATTAGCATGGCATGAAAGACGAATGGCGTGTCTGTGTAATTGTCAAAAGGAATTATGTGCTGAGAACAAGCTGGAGAAATTTCATCTTTGCAAAAGCAAAGCTGTCAAACAAATTACGGTTCAACAATAGTCATCCCCTTTTTCTCCTTTCTATGCATATTGAACAAAGCAGAGACAAGGATAAGCATGTTTGTTACACATCATTAACCACTATATCATGTCACATTGCTACTAATACTCTGAGACTAATCTCCTTTCCCCCAATGTCACTGATAAGCTCGCTCTATCTCTTGACTCCTAAGTAAAATCAAATGTACTGTGGGCCTTGAATCCCCACTCATTAGGATATCAAAGT
This sequence comes from Pundamilia nyererei, assembly GCF_000239375.1. Taxonomy (NCBI): domain Eukaryota; kingdom Metazoa; phylum Chordata; class Actinopteri; order Cichliformes; family Cichlidae; genus Pundamilia; species Pundamilia nyererei. Next base: position 252,363 of record NW_005187749.1, on the reverse strand, counting down.
CTTAACAAAGGACACTTATCTCTTCCTAACCAGACCCAGCTAATTGAATCCAGAGCTAGATAGAAATCTAGTGAGTGTGTCAGTGGATTAGTAGAGCCTGTCACCACGGTAACCCATGAGAAGGAGGAGCACTGAAGTTGCTTGCTGGGGTTTGTTGCTTGCAAATGACACTGCAGAGCATTCTCACTCAATATCCGCCCGATAACGTGCTCTTCCTGAGGCGAGTGAATCTGTGCTGCGATCCTTCATGTCTCTCAATCTGTGTCAAACAGGAAATGAGAGCAGATGTAAAACATGACTGTTCACTGACTTGAGACCTCGTTGTTTCCAGGCCATTGTCATCTGGCATATCTGATTAACGTGAAAACTTTTAATTGGAAAAAAGGGAGCTATCCATGGGTTCCTCATTTCCTCTTTATTCTATTCCCACCATTGATATTGCAAACCGATCTCCCCCTTCCTTTTTTATTTCTTCCTTCTGTTTAGTCACTATCCAGTGTGGATCAGTTGATGTAAAAGCAAAGCGTCCGCCTCTCAGCGGCAAGCTCTTGAAGCCTCAGCTTGCTGAAGACCTTGAGATGTGGGGAGAGTAACTTTGACACAAAGTCATGCAGCCTGCTGAGATCAGGAGCTGTGGCGTGTTAACCACTCTCAAAAACTTCTTGGCCCAAGAAGAACAGCGGTTTTGTCTGGGGTGTTGGCCTTAACTAACCTCAACACCAACATATAGTCTGTAGACTGGAGACTGTCAACAACCTGTGCCATGAAGAGAAGTGTTGTGTCCGTGTCTTATTTGGTGACTGTCTGTGAAGGCTTTTTTGTTTTTTTCTTTTTCCTGTTGGTTGTTCTTATTCATTCTGTAAGCACCCTGACACAACTTATCCATATTCCACAGTGGAAATGTAGAGAACATGTCAGCTTCTTGTCAGAAATTGACAATTTAAATGGCACAAGAAACAATGTAGCAAAGAATATGCACATATGAGAATTTCAGAGAAATGTGGGAATATATTGCGCTTTAAACACGTTTCAGTAACTCCACAATTCATTGCAGTTTGATTCTGGATCCTTGGCTGTTCTGACAAATCTACAAATCACAAAAACAACAGAGTTGATCAGTAATGCACTGATCTTTGCCATTTTCTCTTTTCCCAGCATTTCCTTTCTCATGAACTCTAACAGTGTCAACTCTCGCTTTTCCCTGGAGCATCTTCCACTTCTTCCTGTTTCTACTTTGTCTTGTGAAAAATACGCTTTTGCATGCTCACAGAAGGAGTTGCAACACAGGAACGCATGCTGGACGAGGCAATCCCTTGCTGGATTTCATCTAAGTGCCAGCATGCGCTCCAAAGTGAAAGCGTATCTTGGGAACGTTTTCGCAAGCTGAATCTAGAGGTTTAGAGGGGGCGTGCAGGAAAAGGGCGGTTTGTAGAACTCGTGTTTAAAACTGTTCTTTTCAGAATGTTTTTGTTAAAATTTCGCTTGCATGTGCAGCTATAACAAGCGTGCACTGAGTGCTTTCAGTGATTCCTCGTTGAATACTGTCTACAATCAGCTGACATGCTGAGCCACCAGGTGCAAGAACAAGTAGGCAATAATTTTCTCTCTACTGATCTGGATATAAGCAAAATAAATGAAAAGGTTGTGGAGGTGATTTCAAATTTTGAAATGAGCCGGGTGGAGCTGGAGTTCTTCCAAACAGGTGCTGCTGAGCTGTCGTCTCAACAGGAGGCTGTAGGCAAGGCAGACAGTGTAGGTTTGTGTGTGTGGTGGGTGCTGGAAGGAGGTTTTTATGGTTATTGTATTATCTTATCCTCCTGGGAACTGGTCCTGATCTGCTGCTTCCTGCTTTGGGGGAAGAGATGGGCCAAAATTGAAGAGATAATGTTGTCTAGCCAAAATGACTGTGTGTTACTTTGTGCATTAGATGAGAAAGAAAATAGCACTGGACTGCGGCAGATTTTTCCCCTCATTTCTCTTCATTTCATGTAATCTGCACATGCTTTATCAGCTGCTACCGTGAAAGAGCAATGACATGCAACTACAATTCATATCTGGAGTCATAGCGGGACACTGCAGGTATACATGCACCTGATATTTGTGTTGTTTTTTTAAATAGAACACAAGCATACACTGGAGGAGCTCGACTGCATGCAGTGTCTTGAAAAAGTATTCAAACCCCGTGATCTTGTCCACATTTTTGTTGTGTTACAACCACAAACAATATATTTTATTGGGATTTTATGTGATAGACCAACACAAAGTAGTGTATAATTGTGAACTAGAAGGAAAAATATATGTGGCATTCAAATTTTTTTTTTGTTTTTTAGAAATAAAAATCTGAAAAATATGGCATTCATTTATTTTCAGCCAGTCAATACTTTGTCTAACTGGCTTTTGGGGCATGTCTCTACCAGCTCTGCACATCTACAGACTACAATTTTTCCTGTTCTTCTTTGAAAAATTGCTACAGTTCAGCAGATTGGATGGCAGGTGTCTGTGAACAGTAACATTCAAGCCTTGCCTCAGATTCACAACAGGAGTTAGAGGAGTCAAGCAAGGCCAGAATCAGCCCGCCAAAGATTCCAGTTGGCCCAATGAACATCTTCGGAGAATCTGAAGGAGGACAGAAATGTTTGAGTTTTAACTGCATTTCCATTCTTTTTTATAAAGACCTCCCCTATGGCAATTCATATAACACCATAGTAAATAATTAAAAGGTATAATACATATAAAATACATATGAAGTTGATTGTGGATATTTTGGTCACACACTAAAGTAAATGGCCTGTATTTGTATAGCGCTTTACTTAGTCCCTAAGGATCCCAAAGCGCTTTACACTACATTCAGTCATCCACCCATTCACACACTGGTGATGGCAGCTACATTGTAGCCACAGCTGCCCTGGGGCGCACTGACAGAGGCGAGGCTGCCGGACACTGGCGCCACCGGGCCCTCCGACTACCACCAGTAGGCAACGGATGAAGTGTCTTGCCCAAGGACACAACGACTGAGACTGTCGGAGCCGAGCTCGAACTGGCAACCTTCCAATTACAAGACAAGCTGCCAACTCTTGAGCCAAGATCGCCCCCTGGAAAGTACTAGAGAAGTATTATCACCCACTGATGGTACATGATAAATATATTTCACTCAAAAGGAATTATTAACCTGCCATTGGCTTGAAAAGTTAAGAAAACAACAAAGTCAACATTAATGGTCATACAGAACTTCATTGAAATATATCTAATAGTTCAGAATGAAGCTGGATCCAAATGCCAGATGGACTGACATACCAACACTACAAGCATTTAGCTTAAGTTTCATTCCCTCAGGGCTTCTGTGTCTTTTCCATTTTGACATGCCAAGTTTTTCTCAAAGTCAGTAAAAACCTTTCACAATATTTGGTCTGTTATTTAATTTTCTGGTGAATTTAATATGTTTTTTTAATGCACAATTTGAATCTGAAAGTAAAACAAAGGATGAGAGAATACTTAGGCAAAAAATAACATTGCCACAGTGCATGTTGGCAGAAGTTAATCTGGACAGGAAAGACACATGCTCAAACACACACACTTCAAGCTAGGAAGGAGGTAACGCAGTGATGTAGTCTGGGGTGTCTGAAACACAGTGACAGGTAAGGATGGGGGTTGTATCAAGTGTGCAGGTGGGATTCTGAGGAACCCAAGCCACCCAGTGAAGGAGACTTCAAAGGAGGTTCCAACAAGAATGTCAACATCGACAGCTTCTGAGTAACACACACACATGCACAGACACACACAAACACGCACAGACATGTGATAAACACAAATGTTTGCCTTTGAGGTTTAAGAGGGTTCTTTTGCTGCCATCACAGTCAAACACTAACCATAACTCTAAGTGCTGGGATTGTCTTTGTGGTGCATGTTATTTCGTCTGCTAGGGCACACATGCGCACGCTTGTGTGTGCGTGTGCGCACACACAATAAATCTAGGTGACATGGTTGTCTTGGTGGAATATCTTATTTCACCTGTTAGCGCACACACAGCTTCAACTGTTCTGTTTGCCTTTATGGCATATCTTATTTCATCTGCTAGCACATACAGAGACACACACATACAAACACGCACACATCAAGAGATGTCTTAGAGGCTTATGGCAGTATTTCATCTACAACCGTAATGCCCAAGCACACATATATAGTCCAGAAGCTATGGCGGTCTTTGAGATACACCTCAAAAGAACAAAACAAGAAGTGTTTTAGGGGAGTCTGGGTTTGAGAATGGCAGCCTGTGATCTCAGCTAGCATCACAGTTGCTTCAAACTGACAAAAGAAGAAGCAGTGCTCAGACTCAAACTCCAGAGGAAAGATATTCAGCAACACTATACTGCAAATGCACCTACATACAGGTAAATACATGATAAGTATGAAGCAGTGGGGAAGCTGTCCCAGTTTCCTTTTAGGCTTTTAATCTTTACCTTAAAAATATATTCAGATTTACTGAAAGTTTCAAAACATCTGGAGCTAAAAAAGACCCAGCCACACAGTGTGTGTCACAAATCTCCTAAACACACTCTAAATCCAAACATAAGACCATAAAGTGAATTTGCCTTCTACATTTATCATCGCTGAATGCATTGGCTGCAGAGCAACAACAGTTTACATTTCTCCCCTCCTTTCCTCCTGCACTGATAAGGGAGCGATTAGGAGGTTATCTTTCAGCCAGATCTAACTTGAACACTGCTCACTTCTAGTTGCCTCTGTTACGTGTGAGTCCAGACAGACCTTAGACGAAGTCCTCCTGACAGCCAAGTTATTCCTGTCGTTTCCTGCTGGGAAGGGCCTCCACCTTGCAACATCAAAGCAGAGCAAAGCGCCTCCATCGCCTTGGGAAAGTCACTGAAGCTAATCCTCCAGCTTCCAGACGCACGCGTGATAAAACTTAGATACAGACTGATACTGAAAGATACACACAACCCGAGTCCTTATTGTTCAGTGGTGTTAGTAGCAGATGAAGTGGGATGATGGAGCAGCACAATCAGCAGCAGTGGCCCAAAAAGTTTTACAGTAGTTGGTTTTGGGAAAGCTTTTTGCTTATCTGTAATAAATAAGTTTTAGAAATAAGTCCTTTAGTCATGTTGTGGGGTTTTTTGCCTTTAAAATGACAAAGAAGATAAAATTATGCTAGCCTGTACAAGCTAGGGACAAACGCCTCATTGATGCAATCTAAAATACTAAGCTGCAATACGAGCAACTAAAAGTAAGACTGACATATGTGTCTGTAATCACTGAAAGTGGAACTGCTGAAGAAAAACACGCGCACTAATAAAGGAAAAAAGAGCGAGAAGCAAAGAAAGTGCCTTTTTCATTAGAGCAACGAGCAGAGGAGGATATAAGACACAAGAGTGCAATTTCAACAGAAAGAAAAACATGAACGCACTACATTAAACAGCAGACTTCTCCGGCCATGCAGTAACTTAAAACAAAATAGGCTGCTATTACCATGATGAAATGCTGAGCTTGTGAATCCCATAAGCATGTGCAAATATCAAACCACCAAACAGCACAGATATTGAGAAGGGGGGAAAAATGAGCTTAATTATACATTTTATCCCTCACTGAGACAGTTTTAGGGAGTGTTTTGTTGCCACAGCCTTGCTGGCCAGAATAAATCCTGTGTCTTAGCTGCTACTGCATCTTGATGCTGCTGGTCAGTATTTGTTGAATGATATGAAAAGCCTATAAAAAACTCCCTGAATTTCAATACATTACCTGAAACCGAACAGACGAGTGACACAGAAGACAAGAAAAGCTCTAAAAGCGATCATCAGTGACCTGCATTTTAATCGGTCCATTAACGTTCTTATTTTCCACTAACGGGAAAAAGAGCTTCTGTTCATATCTGTCACCTTTTTCCCCATCACCATCAAGTTCAGCTTCACGGTTGATGAATGTTTTCTTTCCCTTCAGGATTAGGGGGCAATTTCTTACAACCTGGATCACATTTTTGTAGATGTAGATGGCCATCGGTGTCATTGTCTGACTGCTTACGTGTCTTGCTCCATCTTTTTAGCGATGTTGTGGTCTATTCAATGATATATAGCTATTAATAGACATCAATGCCATATTTTATTAAAGCAGAAATATCCCATTTAATGTCAGGCAACGTCAATGCACTTTTAAAGCAAGTATTGTAAAGCCCGACTTCCTTATTTTCACATTACAGCCTCATGTGTGAATATTACACTGTTGTTAGAAGCTATTTGTTCTCTGTTTGGTTTTGTTATCTTATGATTGTATGCCATTTTGTCAATTATTTCTGCTGAGATTTTTCACTTTAAGCTTTTACTAATAAAAAAATCCTCTGCAATCTACCCTTGGTTATTGAGAAGTGAACTGAGCTGTGAAGTGGATCAGCTCTAATCAGAGAGCCAAGTAAAAAGTTGATCTCTATCCATGCAAAATAACTGCTAACTGGAAATCAAAGTCCTCTCTACATTCCCACTATAAAAACTGACCACTGAAACAATTATGACCGCATCTAAATTGGCCCCACTGCACCCTCCCTAAAAACACAATCCATCAAGAAATGTGAGGGAGAGCTGCGGTCTGCGTTTCCTCACTGCTTAATGAAATGCCTGGATACAGTCAAACAGCTCCAGCTACTCGAGGAAAAAAAAAATCAGAAAAGGCTATCAAACTGAGGTCACTTTGCTTTGTGCAATCTCCCCAAATATTCCAAAATATTTCAATTAAAACTGCACAAATCAATGCCCTTGTCTCCTTCTAATTTTACAAGAGGCCCTCGGAAAAACTCCCTCTGCATTCTTGCACACAGTCAGCAGATGTCCAAATATGTTTAACCTTATCAGCTTTATGATATGGACTCCAAGGTTTATACTCAAGGATGTTGTCTGAGCTGCTCTCGCTGTTTTGAAATTACTAAACATAAAAATGTCCTTTAAACTAATAGCAACATAAGTTCCATGGAAGCTGATACAATACAACTATGCAAGCAGGCGCAGTGGCAATGCGTTGATGTTTAGCCACGATCACAATAATTGGCATAAAACACAAAACAAAGGAGAAGATCATGCAATTTGTTGACAGCTGGAAAGTCAGAGGATCATTATGGCAACTCCATAGAAGTGTGTATTACATATAATAAGCGACTTATCCCATCACTAAAACCAAAAACAACAACATGTTGGTGGAGCCAGTTGTGGAAAATGCTGACATGCTGGTGGTTACGGTGGAAAGGTCGGGATCTTTGTTAGAAAGCTACATCGGCACATCCAAGCCATCGAGTTCTTGTGAAATATTCTTGTGTTCTTGTGGTGCGAGTTACTTCTTAGCCACTGTAAGTGTAGGGTTTTTCATTGTTATTTTTTTCATCCAAAGCAACAATTTTTGCCTTTTTCTCTTGTATATGATCGACATCTCTTGCCCTTTGACCTCACTTCTTCTCTGATGCCCCCACCTATCTCTTTTTTTCTAGAAAAAGAGCAGCATCTACATATTGAACTTGGGTGTTTACAGCATGTGTTCAGTGGCAAGACATGAAGCCAATCCAGGGCAGACCACCTCGCTCTCTTTGATCATCTCTCGCTCATTCTTTCAGCACTTCACTGTATCTGGTGAACATTTACAGCTTAAATGTTGTGCTGAGCTGAAGGAACCCAGCATGCTGCTAATGCTCTATGTAAAGCCTCAAAGTCAGTATCTTGTCCACTTGTGAGGTACATCAGACTGCTGCTGGAAATTCAGCCAGCAAATAATACAGCAGAAAAGCCCTCCAAGGAGGAAACTTTCTCCACCCTAACTTCACCACATGTAAAGGCAAAACAGCAGCATTATTTATGCCATGTCAAATATTTACAACACTGTGTAGTTTATTCAGCTTTGGCCAGTGTTCCTGATGTTGGTGTTGGTAAACAAAATCCTTACAGGAGATGCAGAGACTCCAATTACACAACGTTAACTGAAAATATCTAGATTTCTTCTCAAAGTGAATGACACAAAACAGACACTTTACTAATAACTAATGCAAACTGGCAGATAGCATTCAGATATACGTGCAGTCTTTTAACGAGGCAGCGCACAAAGGTCAGAGGCGAGCAGCAGCTGATCGATGCAAACAGCCTCATCAGCTGACCTCAGCCTGTCAGCCTACAGATCTGGAAACCACCTCGGAGTTTTTTTATGATGCTCTGAGCTTCCCAAGTTCCAGACATTTGGAAAAGCTTAGTGTTTTGTGTTTGTGTCTCTGACACGACAGATAAATTCAAAAAACATTGGTGAAAAAGACAGGCCTTTTGAATTTTTGGTGATTTACGACAGCACAATGTTGCACCATAAAAAGTGCCTCTTGGGCCTTGATGTATTTGCAGTGGGTCGTGTGGAAGATTGGACCAAAATCAGGATTTTTAGAAAGCTTTTATTCATCCGGGGGAAGACTGACTTAGCATGCACGCATTTTCAGCGGTGCTTTACTTACTCATAATGTTCCACGCTCTCACGTCTGGAAGCCTTCACCTGCTGGCTGCCGAGCTCCTCCAGCCAAGGACTTACAATAGACAGCCAGTGAGCGCCTTGCTTAAGGGCACTAATGAAAACGTAGGCAGAACCTTTTTATTCAAGTTCTGGATCCCAGATTTAACCGCAGTGACTGTGTGACCCCTGGACTGCCGTCTTCTCAAAGTGTCAGTCACTCAGCGAAGGCACTAGCTGTGGAAAGTGTGTGCATGCACGATGATAGTTGTGTGGTGGAAACTAAAGGTGGAGGGGAGGACAAGCACAGTCAGAAAGAGTGAAGAAAGAAAAAAGCCGGCTTTTTGCACTCAAATTTCCAAGTTTAAAGCAAAATGGGCGTCTGCTGACTGGGGGAAAAAAAAATTCAGGGAAAAACGCCAACTCCCAACTGCCTTAGGGTGAGTGTGACTTATCAAACCCTGCAAAGAGGATTGATACAGGAAAACGTGCAAAGAGGCCGCTTTGCTGAGAGGCCTTCGTGCAATTTTTTCCAGTGAGGACAGATGGAGGACTGCCGCTAAAAAACACCCTAACTGGGAAAGGATTGTGCAGTCCTGACGCAAGAGGGGCACAATTCCACATGTCACAGCGCGTCAATAAATATGTTCAAATATTTAAACAGATTTCCCTATAATTACACCCCTACTGACCCTTGGATGCGATACTGCCTCTGGGCCGACCACTTCAGGCTCGTGTTGAAACAACCGCAAATTAATTCCTCACGTTAGGCGTCCAAGTTTGCCTGAGACGGTATAATGCTGCGTACCACTTGACATGGATGGCAGCACTCACCAGCTAGGCTACTACTTCCAAGGCAAACATACTTCTACCCATTGCGGCTAATGCTCCAGCCCAAAACATTAGCTGAAGTGTCTAATGCTGAGGACAGACAGAGTGCAGCCACTAAGTAAGCTGGTTGCTGTCTAAGCTTGGTGTCTGGGCTTGGCAGGTTTGAGGACAGTGGCGGAAAATGTACCCGTAATTCCCTCCTAACGTCCCCCACCCCACCTCCCTGTATACCAAGCGTCTACTGACACAATGACTCATTCAGGCTAAAGTGTCTCTATTTAACCTTACCACTTTGTCTCCTGACAGTGAACTCTACTGCTAATAATTAATAAGATTAAAAATGAATCTTTTTTCTTCTTTTATCAAGATTTCCTCAGCTTTTCTGAAGCAGTAACAAATGGGCAACAACTCATCCTGGGTGTGCAGATTCATTCAGAAGGAAACACTCCTGCAGACAGCAAAACCCTTTTTATTTTACATTCCTCGTTTTAAATGGATCCAATCAGCACTACAAGGATAATATAATTCTTCCATGCAAACTATGTATTTTTCTTTACAAGGACTAAAGCACAAGGCCGTGGGTTAAACTTCAAGAATAGTGCAGTTGTAAACACCATGCTTCACTGCACACACATTATTAAAATCATAATTTTGTCTCCCATCACGGACTTGAGTCACACTCCTACCGCTCCATTTGGAACAGTTACCCCTTTACAAGATGAAAAGACAAAGTGTGTGTGTGTGATCTACAGCCAGCTGCTTCAGCCAAACTTTGAATGTATCAACTTCTTGGCAAGTCATGATAATTTTTATTCATCAAATAATTTTAATGACCCTTTTCCCCACAGACTAGCGCAGAATAATTGTAGCGCTGGTTGGGTTTTAAAGGACTGATACAGACACAGTCTCGCAGGCAACCTGTCATGTGTTGCTATCTAGATAACGCAAATTCCAAGCCAAGGTTTTGGGTCCCATTCACACGCTGCTACCCATGCTTGCTACAGCTCACTCCTACAGTGCTGTAAGGTGCTGCTTTGACATTTTCACTGCAACATCTGTGAAAACATCAGGTGTTAAAAGGGATAATCTCAAAATACCCTGGAATGTTTGCACTTAGTCATTTGAAGGGGAGCTGTGGTTCCTGTTAATACTTTATGGGGTTGTTTGCAGCACTTACTGTATATATGTGGGCTAATATACAGCAAGCTGGTCCTTATATCATTTGCCAAATCACAACTTATTTTGTAATAATGACTGGCTTACTGGACATTAGAGGGATGGTGCATAACCACTTATTGAAGACACTGTTAAGATCACAGATTATTTCAGTGAGGAGGCTTTACTTCCTCCCCATCTATACCTGAGATTTACACTTCTTATATAATTTTCTTGCACCCATAGGAAACACAGCAACATATTTACATAGTAAGTGCACATTTTCAATAACACAGAAGAATCTGAGTATTATGATCAAGCATTTGCCTTTATTGGCTTTCTCAAAATGTAATCCATAACCTGGAGTTCTTGCAAAAACACACATACAAAACACACATCAGACCATTAGAGCTGCTAGTAAGATGGTGTTGAGCATAGTAAGCTGTAAAAATGTCTACATGCTGCTATGCCAAAGGCAGAGAAACCCTCCCAAAATGAGGGTAAAGTGGGCCGGTAAAGAGTAAACAACTTTGCTGTTAAGTGTTACAGCTCAGGTTGTTAGTGCCAAGTGCTTCTCTGGAACTGAGATCTGGGAAAATGAGGCTCGCACATACATAAAGACATACACACATTCCCAGTCTACAAAAGGTTTGTAGACCCCCCCCCAAACCCCAGGACATGCTTTAATTTCACACAATTGCAAACATGAATTGTGTATATTCACGCTAACTGATATCGTAGACTATATAAAGAAAAAAGCTGCGCGCCAAGTTCCTTCTAAGATATTTTACAGGCAAGAAAATGTGCAGCAACCACAAGCTTGAACTTCCCCGCCTGTTTTGAAACAAATGTAGTGTTTGCTTCAACTATAATAAGGCCTCACTGAAACAGTAATACGATAATAATAGAGTTTTATGGCTTTACAAGATAAAAAAGTTTCCTAAGAGAAGGCCAAAACAGTCATTTTGATCTTGTCTCTGTGCTCTTGCTCAGCAGTCACAGACTCACCTGTGACTAGAGCTAGTTATTAGATGCCACTTGTTTCTTTTTTGGGTCATATTGGGCATGGTGTTTCAGCAATCTTCCTGTACTATTCATCTGTGAACTATTAAGATATTGTATTTAGTCTTCTAAGTAGCTTTTGTTTGCCAACAAAGGGAAATAGTTCAATGGAGGGTGAAGGAACAGTAAGAGTGTTATGATGTAGCTTTAAACTCTTACTTTCTGTTTCATCGGGGAGAATGTACTCTTGCCCAGGAAATGGTGAAGATAACCTCTCTGGCATGTCCTGGGCCTACTCCTCCTTGTCCACCTGGGCCTCTGGACATGCCTCACTCAGGAGAAGCCCAAACCACCTCAACTGGCTCCTTTCAATGTGGAAGAATAGCAGGTCTACTCTGAGTTGCTCCCAGAGGTGTGAAAGTATCACCTATCTTTAAGGCTGAACCCAGCCACCCTTTGGAACAAGCTCATTTCCCACCTTTGTAATCTAATTTTTGGTCAAGCGTTCTATTAAAAAGATGAAAACCGCATTTTTCCTTCTGAATCTGAGGGTTAACAAACGGACGGCCTCTCATGGCGCATATCTTATCACAAAGACAGGAGTCTGGTGCGTTCCAGCAGATTTTGCTTACCCCAAATACAAATGAAAAAAGTTTGACAAAAGTCAAAAGATTGTGTCCGCAGCTCGGACACAAACTGTTTGTTGTTGTTTGTTTTGTTTATCCGTTTGCTTCACATCTGCTGGCACAAAGAGGTTTTCCTCCTAGTGCTTTGTCACAAAGCATCACCATAAAGCCATCACCTCCAACATGTTCAAAGAACAATGAATAATAATAATAAAATGTAAATAATGGTTCCAATTAAAACACAAAAGGTCTGGCAGCATTCACTGAGGACTGGCTCAAAAAGAGATCCCATCTTTTCTAAACTTCCAATACTGTCTGTTGAACAGCATCTCCAACTCCTATGGTCTGGGCATGATAGAACATTGTATTGTACATACTGTGGCTTCAAACCGTCTAAATGCCACAACTAAGTGAGGGGTGAGAAGGGAGGGAGTGCCGTGTAGCTCAAAAAGAAATGTGCTCCAAATGAGTGGCACCTTAGCCAGTGGAACTTGAATTAGGTTTGAGTTGTTGGCTCAGACTTCTTCCATCTTGGGTATCCTTAACGTAAGGCACCTGGTCCATACAGCACCCACCTCCCAATCCCACAGCTTCAGCCAGACAACCTCATTTCACTTCCTCTCCTTCTGTCCTCGCCTACTCTTAGAAAAGTTGGCTTGAATCTACAGATTTGAATTTGGTTCCTTAACCTGTGGTGCAAAGCAGTGTCCCTGAACCAGCTACTACAATTTCCCCTCTCTCTTCAGGCTCACATTTCCTTCCAACCTCCACCCTGTAGTTACCTTACCTTCACCTCCCCTCTGTCAGTGCGCCCCAGGGTGGCTGTGGCTACAATGTAGCTGCCATCACCAGTGTGTGACTGTGTGTGTGAATGGGTGGATGACTGGATGTGTAAAGCGCTTTGGGGTCCTTAGGGACTAGTAAAGCGCTACACAAATACAGGCCATTTACAGGCCATTTAGCTGTTCCCTCCACAAGGCCAAAAAGTGAACCAGATGCAGAGAAAGATTAAGGTTTTAAACCTGAATGAGGTGCCTGCATCTCCTTCCAATCCAGCAGCTCAAATGTCCTAAATCCTGCCATCTACCAAATGTGTATCTCCGGTGAAGATAGCAGAGTCACACTCTGCACTGAGCAACTCATCTTTTTGTGAAGTACCTTGTATCAGCTTTTCCACATGAATCATATCCTCTCCACTCACCCTCAAATAATCTTTTCTATCCGTTTCCCTGGCTGTAGTCTCCTGCACAGTTCTTTCAAAATCATTATCTGGCTTCACTGTACTTTGAAACCTTTCTAGTCAAAGTACAGTGAAGCCAGATAATGATTACCTATAGGTGTTGCCAAAAGTTTACTTTGAAACCTTTCTAGTCAAACTTTTGGCAACACCTATAGGTATCTGCATTTGAAAGAAGCAATACAAAAGGCTCTTGTCTCATCTCCAACGGGGCAGTTTGGTTGGACAACCTACTGGCAAACAACAGTCAGCATGATAGCTGCTACAAGGAACCTCATGCCCTTTCATTAAGACTTCAGTCTTTTCAGTTTTAAAAGCAGGAATACAACATAAAACGAGTCTCTGTGGCTCTTCATCATAACAGGATTTTAAAGGCAAATCTTTGCTTTTTTCCCATATCAGTTGATGTCAGACACAAACGCTTAAATAATGAATCACTGAGTTAATGACCTTCCAGTGTTGGCACAGACATAGACTCACTGTAATTTACTTCTGCAATATGAGGGCAACGCATAACCATCAAGAAGATTATTTTTAAAAACAAGCCTTACAGTTTAGTGCTATTAATCAGATTCTTTGTTTTAGAGGTAGGGATAAAATAGGTGGGGGTGTGTGGGTGGGTGGAAGCTTGGTGATGCTACTGTCCCCCTGGCAGATGGAACTCTACAAAAACATTGTTTATTTAAGTGACAACAACACCCAAGGCCGCTGGGTTGGGAGAGGAAATCAGAAGAGTTTTAAAAAACTCTTAGAGCACGCATCACCAAAAAACCCAAGGTTGTTAAAAGCTAGTATGAGCTTTCACATGGGAGCAACAACAACAGCAGCCAGTAAATAAAACCAAACTGCAATGTGTGTCAGGAGACGTATCCTGTGAGAAAATTCACTCTGATCCAAAAAGCAGAGCTCTGCTGACCATGTGGGGAGGCCAGCAGAGAGGAAAGAAAGTGAAAGGGGAGGAATTAGACTTCAGCTTCCCATGACGGCGCCAGGGCATGTAGTTCATGTTTAACACTCATTAATAGCAGTGTTACCACTTTATGGGCAAACATAATACAGCCAATAGAGGAAATAAGGTTGTGATGTTGAGGTGGAAATTATTTTATTTTATACTGGAGAGGTGCTTTAATGGAAAAGCCCATCTGCAATAAAACAATCTCACAGGGAAGTGGGATAGATGTGGGATACATTTAGACCCGGCTTTCCAAAAATGGACCAAAGATATGAGTGAGTTTCAATTTAAAAAAAAAGAAAATTAGTTTTTCTTTACATATATTTTCTACAGATTCTGGTTGATCTATGCATCAAATTACTGCAGAGCTTACAGCAGATTGTACACAGTGTAATCACTTATTAGATTTCAACTATTTCAACCACACACTTCTTCTTCTTCCTGCTTGTAAGCAGCGTCAGAAAATACCAACCCTCCCACTTCATTAAAATGACTTTATAACTTATATTACTGTAAAAATTCATTTCATTTTTATTGACAGAGGCGCACAGACAGAGACATGCACCCACAAGGCTCCAGTTGCAGCTTTGCAGCATGCAGTTTTACAGTCCATTTACTTTTACCAAAAGGCCACGGACACATCAAATGATGCCACAGTGCTCGAAAAAAACTGGCCAGAGGTTAGAGGGGTCACGCGTCACTGAGCCAGTGCATGACCTCATGACTGCATTATGATTCACGAGGCTGCCTCGACCTGCATTATCTTTCCACAACTGTAAATCTACAGAAGTTGTGGCTATGCATGTCCGCATCACACAATGTCAGAATAAACTAGAACAGCCAAGCAGACTGTTTGTTTCGCGTTCCGAGTTACAGTCTATATAAATTACATTAGAACAAGACAACGTCCACAATATAAAAGATGCTGCGGCACGTAATCGGGCCTTCCATTCAACTGAGGCTACCATCTTAAACATGCAGCCACACGTGGTACTGTTAGCCAATATGAATCAAGGTACAACAAATGCTTCTCAAAGCAAACATGCTGAAATATGAGTAACAGTAATGATTTCCAGTTGACGTTTTACTGGCTTTTACATAAGGCTTCTGCAGACACAAAAAATACACAAAATAAGAAAAACCGACATGTCTGGACTGAAAAAAAGGAAAAAAAAATAATGAGAACACAGATGCTGGTTGTGGGTAATGATGAATCTAAATGTGAGGGCTAACCGCTCCACAAAAACATGTGTGATCCGTCTGTTAAACGCCCTGTAAAAGCTCAAGCCAAGGGAGGGTACTGCACCAAACCACCACCCAGTATCCCACCAGAACAAGCTTTTCATCCAGCTGGCTGCATCTGAGGATTGGTTTGTATTTTCTATTTATCAAAAACAGTCAACAGTAAGCCCTTAAATGTTACCCAAGGATGAATGATTGATGTCCTTTTTTATGCAGCATTCGGTCTCATTTCATATTGTTAAACATGCACACCTCTGAGGTGCAATCTGCAACCAGTGTTTAATAGTGATAAATATCAGTGGGCAACTGGAAATATAGTCTTGCAAATGTACCTTTGGAGCCAGGAGATGAACTTTGCTCCAAGCTTTTTCAATGCGTACTGCCACGTCCCTATAAAAACACAGCTACCTGCCATTTGTCATAACAGAGGAAGACCCAGTGAAATTTAGCATTAAAAATAAAACACACATATTGGTGAGTCGGTGTTTGGTGTTTCCAAACTATATAAAGTCTAAAGCAACATGTATAAAAAGAAAATTGTCTGATATAAACTTTAGAACTGGAACATTTTAATATTTATGACTGATCTGACTTGTGCCCTAGAGGAGTACTTTGGGTTTATTAGCTTTGTATGAAAATGTTCCAAAAGAAGATGTGCATCATTTTTTTTAGAGGTACTGAAAATCTAGATAAAATGGTAAAATTGGAAAACATTTGACACATTTAGGCCGCAGACATGTTATCAGACTGTGCCTTTGACTTGATAGTATGTATAGTCACCCTTGCACCACTTTTAGGTGGCAAGAATCCTTTATTTCTGTCCATAGTTAGTGCTGCTGCAGCGTAAACCCTGACTCAATACCTCATCACCAATCTTTCTCCCTGGATGTCTAAAAGCACATGCTTTGTGGCTATTTTTAGCATGTGTTATTGGATGTGTTAGCATGTTCATTCCCTGTCAACGCTTGGTTGGATGCTTCTGACACTGGTTGTTGTGGCTTTCCCAGGTGTTTCCCAAGAGCTGCCTGACTCACTGTTTGACAAGCTGTGGTGATATAGTGCAGATTAACCAAAATGAATCAAGAAATAAAAGGAACAAGTAAAGAGAAGAGAAGAGAAGCTTTCTGTGACAGCTGGAGACAAAACTAGTCCAGGTGTGTTTTAACTTTCTCCCGCTTCTTTTCTCCTTAAAATATCAAGGAGGAAAAGATGGTCAGATAAAGGAGGAAAATAAGAAGGAAAGGTGAAGGAAAAGTTAGGGAAAGGATTAATGTTAAGGTTGTATGGAAGCCCCAAACGCAATTTCATTGTTCTTGACAATGACAATAAATAAATACTATACTACTATACTATACTAAAAAAAACATGACAAAGAGAGAAGGGATGGGTGTAAAGGTCAAATGAAAATACCAGTAAGTGAGTAGCAGGGTTGGAATTAGAGACAGGCTCCAGTCAGGAGAGACAGAAAAAAGGACTCAGAGAGGAATGCTGGGAATGGGTAGGAGCAGAAAGACAGTGGCAGAAGACGGAGTGGAAAACAGAATTGCTGGGAAGATGTAAAAAGAAGCGCTCGAGGAGGAGAAGAGAAAAGAGCATGCTAACAAAAACAGGGCAGACAGAGAGACTGCTGACAGACAGCTGAGTTGAAAGAGGTAAAGAGGATCTACCTCCACCACACACTCCAAACTTCCTCTGTCTGTGACTGCAAATATCTCTCTGCTGACTGAAAGTAACCTTGAAGTATTGATGGTTCAGACACTCTTGTCATGTGAAACTCAGTTCATAAATTGCTTTTCAAGAGGGCCTCAAACATAGGATAGCAGTATACTGATTACATACAGACAGCAAATGGTCAGCTAAGCCAATTCACGACCAAAGACAAGAAATACAAGCAAGCATGCACAAACAGACACAGGAATAATAAAAATGTATGTCGGTATGTGTGGAGAGATGCAAGGTGATATGTGT